>NW_024349803.1:21830121-21900084 GCF_902729225.1 Pteropus medius | reverse complement strand
CCTGACTCTGCTTAGCTTCCGAGATCAGACGGGATGGGGCTTGTTCAGAGTAGCTTGGCTGTAGACCCTTTGCCAATTTTTGAATCAGGCTTTTTTTGGTTGAGTTGTAGAATTCTTTATATATTCTGGATACTAGATCTTTATTAGATATGATTTGCAAATATTGTCTCTTTCTGTGGATTGTTCACTTAATACTGTCCTTTGCACAAATTTTTTAAATTTCGAAGTTGTTTATTCTTTTGTTGCTTAAGCTTTTGGTGTCATAAATAAAAACCTCTTACTAATTTCAAGATCATGAAGATTTTCCTGTGTTTACTTCTTAAGAGTTTTATAGTTTAAGCTCTTATGTTTAGATCTTGGATCCATTTTGAGTTAATTTGAGGCAAGAATTTAGCATCATTCTTTTTCATGTGGCTATCCAGTTGTCTTTGCACAATTTGTTGAGGGATTATTAGTCTTCTAATAGTCTTTCAACAAATTCTTTCCCTGTTGATGGTCTTGGCACAGTTTTCGAAAATTAATTGACCATAAATGTGAGATTTTATTTTTGGACTCTCAGTTCTGTTGCATTGGTATACAGGTCTTTCCACACTGTTTTGATTACTGTAGCTTTGTAGCAAGTTTTGAAATCAGAAATATGAATTCTCCCAACTTTTTCAAGATTATTTTGGTTATTTAGGGTCCCTTGCAATTGCACGTGAATTTCAGGATCAACATTTCTATTTTTGCAAACAGTCAGTAGGATTTTGATAAGGATTGCACTGACTCTTGGCCACTTTGGAGAGTATTGCCATGTTAACATTATTAAGTCTTCTAATCCATGAACATAAGATGTTTTTCCATTTCTTTAGGCCGTCTCTAATTTATTCCAGCAGTGTTTTATAGTTTTCAATGTGTAAGTCTTGTGCCTTTTTGGGTTAAATTTTCCCTTAATATTTTATTTTTGGTATTGTTATAAATTAAATTTTTTTTTATTTCATATTTGGATTTTTTATTGCTAGTATTTAGCCATACAACTAAGTTTTGTGTTGATGCTGTACCCTGTAGCTTTGCTAATTTGTTTATTAACTAATACTTTTTTTTTTAAAGTGGATTCTTTAGGATTTTCTTTATAGAAGATCATGCCATCTGTGAATAAATGATAATTTTATGTTTTCCTTTTCAACATGGACGCCTTTTTTTCTTTTTCCTGACTAATTGCTCTGGCTAGAACTCCAGTACAATGTTTAATATAAATGGCGAAAGTGGGAATCCTTGTTTATGATTTTAGGGGGAAAGCTTTCAGTCGTTCGCCATTGGGTATAATGTTTGCTGTGGTTTTTTTTTTAATGCCCTTTACCATGTTGAGGAAGTTCTCTTCTGTTGCCAGTTTGAGTGTTTTCATCACAAACGGGTGTTAGATTTTGTCAGATGCTTTCTCTGTATCAATCAGATGATCATTTTTTTCCTCCTTCATCCTGTTAATGTTGGGTATATTATACTAATTGATTTTTGTGCGTCGAACCACCTTTGCAGTTCTGGCATAAATCCCACTTGGTCACGATGTACAATTTTTATATGCTGCTGTATTCAGCTTGCCAGTATTTTGTTGAGGAAATTTGCATCTATGCTCATGAAGTATATTGGTTTTCAGTTTTTTTGTGTGTGTGTGATGTTTTATCTGGCTTTGATATAGGGGTAATGCTGGCTTTGTGGAATAATTTAGGAAGTGTCCCTCCTGTTCTATTTTTTGGAAGAATTTGAGGATTGATGTTAATTCTTTTGTAAATGTTTGGTTATTATTGCTACACTCTATCTACCCTGGCTAGTACTTCTCAAGATTGTCAAGGTATGAAAAACAAGGAGAGACTCAAAAACTGATAGAACAGGACAGTAGAGAAACATGACAGCTAAGTGCAATGTATTATTCTGGATGAGACCTTGGAACAGAAGGACATGAATGGAAGAACTAGTGAAATCTGAATCGAGTCTGGAGTTTAGTTAATAGTCATATACCAATGTTGAGTTTCTTACTTTTGACACTGTACCACTATAAAATAGGATGGTAACATTAGGGGAAACGGAACTGGGTGAGGGGTATATGGGAATTCTACCTTTGTAAACTTTTGTAAATCTAAAATTAGTCGAAGTAAGAAATTTATTTTTAAAAGTGGATGTATAATTAGTAGTCATAGTCAGAAATACAGCCTGGATTTTCCTAAGGTCAGCAGTCCATATTAGTCAGACCTGCAGCTTTTCCTTTTTGTAACTTTGGTTACAAAGTCTGAAAATGTGGATTTCTCTCTGCAGAAAAGAAGCCTTTTAATTTAAATTTGTTTTTGGAAATACTTGTTCTCCTTTGGAGTTATGGATAGCCTAGTGACATGAATCACTGCTATTAGAATTTTCTCTATTAAAACACAAACATTTACATTTTAGAGTCATTGGTGTCATCTTTTACATGTGTCTTTGGGTCTTATAGTAGGTATCTTTTGAAGAGTGAACATTAATCCTAGATGAGCTAGTAATCCTTTTCTGGTGTGAAACTTTTTGTAGAACAGTTGCTATTTCAGTGAAAATACATATTTTACAGGGCAGGGTCTGACATTTTGATCATAAAGCTACTTTGGCAAAAAAGTTGATCTATAAACCTCCAAAACATTTGGGTCTCATATATCCCTTTTGGAGCCTCTTTACGTGTATTTCTCATGTGGCTTCTCCAAAGCCTGCCTCACCTCCTTGTCCTTTTACACCCCTGGGCTGACCACCCAACCCAGCAACTCCTCCTCCTTCCAGGAAATTGGCTGTGAGAGATCAGGGTTTATAACACTCTTTCCCAACTTTAGTGTTGGTAATGATACTATGTTAAGACTTAACAGGAACGTGTTGTTTATCTTTCTGTAGATCTTTTCCCCAAAGACTTGGAAGAGCAAAAATATTTGTCGGAGTTGTTTTTGCTACATTTTGTATTTTAAAAAATGTAGCCTCAAAGTTTTGGACCTCAGAGATCTAGACCTAGGATTATTCTATGTATGGCATATAGGTGTGTGCATTTTTGAGGGGGCGAGAGGGAGCATACCTTCTGTCTGATTCTCGTAGAGGTTCCTGATCGTAGAAAGTTTAAGAATCACAATTTCAGTCCGGTTTCCTGTCTCATTTGACATTCAGTAAATAGGTTGAGAGAGGTGACAGCACTTGATCATCATGACCTGATGAGTATTCAGGCTCCTAAACCCAGGTTTCTCACTATACCACAAATTAGAGTCCAAGGGTTAAGTTTTCCTTGCTTTTAATTATTTCCTGTGTTGTTCACCCCTCATCTTTCCCATCCTCACTTTTCTTTTTGTAGGAAGTATGTCAGGTTTACTTGTCTGTTTTCACTTATTGGGTTTTTTCGTTTGTTTGTTTTTGCTTCCTTAGGCCAAGCCATGACTGCAGTAGCGGTACATGTGGACTCCAAAGCTGAGCTCACTACCCTGTTGGAGCAGTGGGAAAAGGAACATGGCAGTGGGCAGGACATGGTACCTATCCTTACCAGGTACGAACAATTAAGTTTTTTGTAAAAATTAGTTTTAACAGAAGGAAAAGTTGGAGAACAATGTAGGAACATTTGGCCTTCACTGTGAATTTGAAATCCATATTTTTCCCTTTTAGAACTAGTCTTTATTTCCCTACTACTTGAAGCTTTTTAAATTTCTTGCCTTTCCTCTCAGACCCTTTGTCCTCATTCTCCGTAGATTTTTCTCCTGCCTGCGTTTCGACCCCAGGGCTTTGTTTGTGGCTCTCTTCTCTCTTCACTCTAAATATTCTACCTAGATAGCTTTATCCCTGCCCACGGTTTAAAACATTACTCTGTTAACTTTCAAATCTCTACTTCTACTTCAGACCCCTCTTTAAAATTTCAAATCTGTTTCTCAGCTGTTTGTTTTACACATCTTTATCCGGATATTCCACAGACACCTTAAATGTACCATGTCCAAAATAGAGCTTACTGCCTTCATCCTACTTTCTTCCTCATTCACAGCTGTGCTTCTGTACCCCTTGCCTTGGTGTAAATGGTTTTAAATTAAAAACTTGAAAACCATCTTCCTCAGTGTATTTAGTCCTTGAGCCCTGAGGCTCTGCTTCTTCCTCTTCCCCATCTCCACTACTATCTCATAAGGTATCGATCTTTTCTTGACTGGCCCATTAGGCAGTGTGCATTATCCCTCTGTCTCCAGCTTACTCTCTGAAAGATTCATCTTTCTCATACACAAATGTGATTGTCATACCTCTGCTCATGATTCTTCTCTGGTTCCCTTTTTCCTATGGAATAAAATGTAAAATTTTTGGACTGGTCTGTGAGGCTGGTTATGATTTGGCCCCTACACTCTTTTTCTGCCTCATAGTGTTGCTCTCCTTCAGTAAGGAATAGTACCAGATTTTCTAATGTCTGTGTGCCTTTATGCTTGCTGTTTCTTTGGCCTGAAATGCCTTTTCTTTGTCTGCCTGGCAAGCTCTAGTCTTTTCAAGAAGCGGTCCAAGAATCTAGTCTTTAAAACCTTTTCTGACTTTGATGTCCCCGAGTAGGTTTAGACACTCCTTTAAAAGAAAAAGGTTTTACTACTCCTATCATTCATACATGTATGATACGCCCATTTTAACTTTTACTACATTGTGCTGTAGTTATGTTTTTACATGTCTCCTCACTAAATTGTAAACTTTTTAAAGGCAAGTAAGTGTTGTACCTTTTCATTGGTATCTTTAAATACAATGACTTGTACACTGTCTAGTACATAGTAATTGTGTGGGACGTAATTTTATTGAGTGAATGTATTAAGGAAGAGAGAAAGTAAGAAAAGACCAGGGAGGAGGGATGCTTATGTTTCTTCTAGGCAGATGGTCACTGGAACATGGGAATCTTTAACATCGAATTTTAATTTCATAGTGAAAAAAGCTTTTTGTTTATGCAATGATCTTTTCTTTAGGGATAAAGAACTGATCTTAGGAGCATTTAAACAGGGATAAATGCTTTTTTTCATAACTGCTCTTGAAAACATGGGGAACAGTTTTGTTTTGTTTTTTTGGGACAGAATTATTGCTAACTGGTGCAAAGAGAGTTTTCATTTGTAGAGGCATTGGAGATTAAGGACTAGTCATTAGATACTTGAAATACAGCCACAGTGAATTAAAGAATCTAAGTATTGTGCAGTTAACATGTGGATTATTGACTGAAAAGAGAGTCTTAAATGGGGATCATAATGTTAGCGGTGGATTTACTTAATTGCTTAAAAATATTTATTGAGCACGTATAGTAAAAATACTCATGTTTTATTTTTAAGGCGATTTCACGTTTATTATATTTGACTGTCATCTTTGTCACTGCTAAGACATTCATCAATGCAAAGCCTAAAATAGAGGGCCCTGTGTTCAAGGAGCTAACCTTGTGGGAGGCAACTGATGAATAAGAAACAGTGCAGAATAGCACAAAATAATATATAATGAAGTGTTAAATCTAGCAGTATGTCTCAAATATTGTAGAGGTTATGAGAATAGAAAAAACTTGAATGAGTCAGTTTTTTTTAATTCAACCAATATTTGAAGACCGTTTGTGTGTCATAACTTGAGACACATCTCTGAACCTCAACTTCATTTGTCAATAAAAGTATCACTGAGAATTACAGTGTTAAGAAAGCCATCCTCAGAGCTACCTGGAAAAGACTGCACAGCCAGGCAGTGGAAAGCTGAGTTAGAATCCTGGGTTTTAACTCCCAATTCCAGTGGGCTTTCCAGTACAAGAGGTAAAGTTTCCTTGAAACAAAGACTTGAATGATGGTAGAATAGAGCTTATAGTGAAAAGCAGGGAAATAAGGTTTTCTACGAAAGTGAAAACTATGACAGAAAAAGACATTGAGGAGAGAAGGAATTGGGGCATGTTTTTGTAGCAGCGAGGAAATGCCCTCCACCCTCCGCCCCTGAATGGAGGGTGAATGTCAGGTAGGAATGGAAAATAAAGTTGTAGTGAGAAAAAGAATGGCTGTCTGGGGACAGTGGAGGGGTTCCGGTGGGGAGAGAATGGTACAGGCAAAGGCAACAGCACACAGTAAGGCCTTGAAGCAGGTGTGAACTTGGACTCTGAAGAGCAGAGAAGGCTATGTGACTGAAACTTAATGAAAGAGGGTTGGAGGAGTAGAAGTGGTTAGAAATGCAGACAGAATCCAGATTGTTGTAAGACATGGTAGTACTTGGGTTTAATTATGTGGTAAGTCATTGGAAGTTGGAGAATGAATTGTCAGGTCAAGCACAGAAGCAAGAAGTAAGGAGACCAATGAAAAGCTATTGCTAGTAGTCCAGCCAGTTCATGATGATGGTCTGGATAAGGATAGGAATAGTCAAGATTTAGAGAAATAATTAAAGTCAGGAGATATTTTGTAGTTAGAGCTAATGGGAATTGTGGGAGATGAGAAAAGGTTTTAATGATGACTCCTAGGTTTTGGCTTTTGATGATAATGCTAGTTTTTGAGACAGAAAAGGGGAGAGAAGATTAAGTTTGGGAGTGGAAATCGATTTATGAGATAGTTGTTTACACCTCTATGTTCATCAGGAAAATATCCTTTTTCTAACTGTTTGCTTTTATTATACACCTTGACTGCTGAATTGACTGTTGTAGGTGGTGGTTTTTATATGCTTGTCTAGAGTTGACCCTGTCTTTCCTTGTGCTAGGATGTCTGAATTGATTGAAAAAGAAACTGAAGAATATCGTAAGGGGGATCCAGACCCATTTGATGATCGACATCCTGGTGAGACCTATATTTTCTTTAGCCTGGCTCTGCTTTTCTTACAGCAGAAACTTGCTTAATAGAAAATTTTTCCATTGAAATAGCATCTTTCATGTTAAGTTTTAAGACAGTATTTGTTAAAATATTGCTCAAGGTGGGGGCAGTGAGGAAAATTGAAATATACTTGTAATATTTACAGATAAATAGAACATAACTAACTTAAAGGAACTAAATTATATAGGTATAACTTATTGATTTATTTGGTATGTTTACAAAGACTTAAAAAGAAAAATGTAATTTTTTTCTGTCTTTTAAACCATAAGCATTATCCTCTGTGCCTTCATCTTTCTCACAGTGATAATCATTCTTTTACTGATGGGGAAATGTAGTTGAGACTGCATTCAGTGCCTTGCTCTTAATTAGGAAGTTGATACTTGGAACCTTGAATACTAGACTTCCTGATGTCTGCTTTAGCATATCAATAACTAAAGTATGCCATCTCGTGTTAATTTGGTTTTATTTTGGGCTAATTTAATTAGAACCATGACAACCCAGCCTTCTTTGGCATGGAATTTGCTGTAATGTAGAACTACATGGGACTTGAGACTTTGCCATTTTATGTTCTAAGGTAGATTACCAGTGGGCAAGGCTTAAGTCATGTATGGGCCCATATTGCACATAAACTTTCTCTAAAGCCAAAAGCAGTCCTTTGTGGAGAAAAGAGTTGAGATTTTGTATGTAGAGAGAGAGAGAAAGAATGAGTGGGAGTTACAAAAATAAGGACATTGCATATCTACTGGAACGTTCTAGGGTTTATTTCGTAGACATTTGTTCTCAAATGTAAGTTAGGCATTTCAGATTGAGTGTCCAATTGTTTATGTGATGTTACCTGCTGCTCTTGTCCTGGACATCCCCACTTATGACTTCCGTGGACTTTTCTGTTTAACCCACATCTTCAGTAAGGCAATCAGAATATGCAGTATGAAAGTGAATGTGAAATAAGACTTTTAGTAGCATTATGAAAAGAGAGATGATCATGCTTAGTGATATCGTCTTAGAAATGATGAAATAATAATGAGGTAGAAGGGGGAGAGAGAGGGACAGATATGCTTTTTTTCGGTAGAAATTTAAAGACAGTTTTTTCCTCCTTACCTCTTATGTTAAACAATATTTGTCATTAGGTATAATTTCTAGTAATAAAAATAAGGGTCTCATTTTCATCATTTATAAATATAGAAAGCTGGTAATTTGAGGTCTTGTTTTTATGATACCATTCTCTTTTTATTTGTGAATTACTTTGGGAAGCTACAGCTTGATAAAAACTTCATATCAGCAGCTTACATCTTCATCCTAAATGGTATCCTTTGACTAAATTTGCCACTCTGTTTTGAAAGGAAAATTAAAATAGATGATATGTTTTAAAAACAAACCAATAATTCTCCCAACCTTTAACCAACTCTTTTACCTTTAGGCTGTGTGTTGAGTAGATCCTAGGTCCCTGGTCTCCTTTCTTTCCCTAGTAGCTCTGGAAATTAAGATGGCCAAGGTTACTGTATCTTTAGAGTTGATTGCTTAGTGAGATTCCCCCACCCCAGCCCAGGGTGTCATTACAGGTTTGAGCACACATGTCTGCTGCTGTTGGCATTGTGGTGGAAAGGGAGATTGGATTTGGAGTCTGTCTTTTCCAGGCTACTCATCAAAGGAAGTTGTGCTTTGTACCTTTCTGTGGCTGGGAAGTCAGGGGTCTTCTTTCTCTTAGGCTCATTTTTTTTGTAGACTTTGTATATATTTAATGATGCTGGCCTAGGCCTAGTGCTCATTTATTTAATTCAGCATTGCTGTGTAGGCAATATGCTGGAAGATGGAAAGATTACAGAGCAGTATCACGTTTTTATATTGTCACAAATTTAAAGAATGTTAAGACATTAATTCATCAAAAGGCTCTTTTCTTTGTTTCTGCTCAGTTTTGCAGGCATTTTAATAGTACTCATAACAACCTGGATGCCTTTGCAAAGGTCTAAGTTGCTTGACTGGGATGACTTACTCATTCCTTTGTTTGTTCCTCTTCTTTTGGTAGGTCGAGCTGATCCAGAGTGTATGCTGGGCCACTTGCTGAGAATACTCTTCAAGAATGATGATTTCATGAATGCAGTAGGTTTGCTTCTTTCTTTTATCCAGATTTTCATCAGCAGAAGTAGTACTTTACTGTATTTTATAAATAGTTTGCTTTCTTCTGAGGCCTTGACAAATTTGTGAACAGAGTGGATAAACTATTTTCGATGTTGGTTCAATGAAATAAGAGTGATCATGGACCTTTCTTACTAAAGTCTAAGGTGTTGTCTCAGGATGTGTACTTTGTTCAGTTGAATATTGGTGAGGGCTCCAAGGCATCTGCTCATCCTTGGGCAAGGTGATTTTGAGTTTAGGAATCTAGGAATCTTTTTGGGTTCCTTGGTAGAAAAATAAGTGTGATATATGCGACATGATTCTGCACTGATGCTGGTGTGTGCATGGGGCATGTGAGAGGCGAGAAAGGTGCCTTCTCTGAGGGCTGTTGAGTAAATGAGGGGGGGGGGAATCTACATATACACACCCTTGTTCACAGCTCCGAGACACAGTAATTGTCCAGTAAATTGTGGCCGTTTTTGGAGACTTGGTTTTGGAGGCGGAATGACATGCTTGAGAGCATGGGCTTTGAAGAGGAGGTCCATGTTTGGAGTTTTAGATGCAGCTCCATTACTTACTGACAGGTTGACCTTTAGACCAAGTGTTATTTTTCTCATCTGTAGAGTAGGGTTGATCATTCTTACCTTAAAATGTTTTTATGATCCTTGAATGAAATTAAGCATGAAAGGTGGTTAGCACAGTACCTAGTACATGATGGCTCAGTAAGTATTAGCTATTACTATGTTTTATTCTAACTCTCCAATTTATTTCTCTATCACCAGTGTATCTTTTCAGCTTTAGGTCATTTCCACCTGCTTTCTAGATATTCCCACCTAGATATTCCCCATGGGCACCTTGATTTCCATGTGTCTAGTTGTTTGCTCCATAATCTGTTTTTCTTGTTCTCTAGTTCAGTAATGGTGTCCTTGCCTAGCTAGCTAGACATTGTCCTTTATTCCTGCAAATTCTCTAATGAACTTAATAGGTCTTAGTGTTCCCTCCCCCTTAATCTTCACAAATCTCTCCACTTCTTTCTGCCCTTGTTGGCAGACCTTAGTTTAGCCCCTACAGTAGCCTTTTAACTGGTTTCTCTTCTTGTCCTCCTCTGACCCATTCTTCACTTTATATCCTAGAATTCTCTCTCAAATGCAGAAAGTTATCACGGCACTCTCTCGTTTAAAATCTAGTGGTTTCCTATTTCCCTCAAGATAAATCTTAAATTTTTTATTTTTTAAATTATTTTTTATTATTTATTTATTTTAAAAAATTTTTTATGCCTACAGCACCCGGTCTTCCTAGGTGGTCTCCCATCCAAGTACTAACCAGGCCCGACCCTGCTTAGCTTCTGAGATCAGATGGGATTGGGCATGTTCAAGGTGGCATGGCCATAGACAAATGTTAAATTTTTTAGTTTGGTCTCTGGTCTTTGTTCTCTCAATTTTCAGTTCTTTCCCTTTGGCCCTCCTCTCCTCCTCACTCCTTCTTAGCTATTCCTGCTTGTCCTTTACATTCTGACTTGGAATCCTTTCCTCTCTAAAGCCTTTTCTGATTCCTCCACAGGGCTCGTACAGCCTCCTGCAGGCTTCCGTAGCACTCTATACTTATGATGTTTATTTGTTTTCCCAACTGTCACCTCTGTTGGATTATGACCCCGTTGATGGTGGGACTGTCTTAAGTCACAGTTGTATACCCAGCACAGAACGCAGTGCCACTTAGTAGTAGAGAATCATTAAATATTCGAGTGTCCAAAGGAAAGTTTAATTAGTATGTTTATATATTATATATACACATATATATAAATACACAAAATTTAACTTTTTCATTATCATTGTCAAGAATCTGGATGGGGGGGTGCTTATCTTTCTCTGCTTTATCTTTCTGAAAAAAAATGTATGTGATTATGGGGGGTGATTTCTTTGCGATAGACCTTGAGCTTTAATTTCAATAGTTGCCGAGTTGTTTTGGTAGGATTTGACTTTAAAGCTGTAGGAGAAATTATATTGATGTCATCATGGCTCAGCAGGGTCATGACTATAATAATTAAAGGTTTAATTAGTAATTGTTAGGTACAATCTTCTTTAATATACCTCAGGAAAATGACGAGAATATATTAAGGATTTGTTATACTTTACTGATTTGACTGGGTTGGGTTTCGGACAAAAAGTATTCCTTTTCTTTATAGCTGGTGAACGCATATGTGATGACAAGCCGAGAGCCCCCTTTAAACACTGCAGCTTGCAGACTTCTTCTGGACATCATGCCAGGGCTGGAAACTGCTGTTGTTTTTCAAGAAAAGGTACTTACTAAATAGAGTCATCATTTTATTTTTTAATTGAATGGTGATCTGTTTGATTTGTCTTTGTTAAAATAATTGTTATAGTTTTTTCTGATTACAATAGTTATGTTATATGTTAATATATAAAAGAAATCAGAAAGCAAGATAGTAAGAAAAATTTTAAAATAGCTATTTTAATGAGTACTTGCTGCTTTGGGCATATACTATTTTTAAAAAATCTTAAGATCTATGTTTTAAGAATGAGTTTATGGCCTTATCCAAACTCTTATTCTTGATGATGAGTGGTCTTCCCCAGTGATGAAGGACTTTCTTCTCTGAGGAAGCACATCCTATTTTTGGTGGCATTTAATATTAATATTTGAAGATCTTTTTGTGCTGTGTTTTATGCTAGGTACTGGGAATATTTTTCTTAGCAGAATGGGAGCTTATATTCATGAGTTGGGAAGGCAGACACATATAGACTGATCATTTCAAATAAGGATAAGTGTTATGAAGTCTAGAAAATGGTAATTTGATAGCGACTGTGTATGTATTCTTCAACTGTCAAAAACTTAGTTGCTAATTCTTAAAAGTAATACAGATGTTTTGTCTCTTAGCATTAAGAATTTGCAGCATGAATTGTCTATGCCACCAAACTTTCTTTGTTTCTAAAGATATTAAAAATGTAATCTTCTGGGACAACTTGCAAGTCAGTGTAGTTCAATGTATAAACCAAATGAAAGATCTGGAAATAGATTTTCATTTAACCCTTAAGAAAATTTTATTACAGAATTATGCCACATAAAGTATTTTAAAGAGTAACATTGTAAGTAATACTATAATTTACAGTATCGTATACAGATTAGATTTTAAAATCTCCAATTAGCTACTTATGTGGGAGACCAAAAAAAATCTATGTCCTTGTCAAAAATATTTTAATACGAAATTCTTTCGAAAATCAGAATGGCAGACGAAGAATTTATAGCAATGTATTTGTATATGCAAGATTTATAGAAGATCACAGATTCTTTTACTGTGCTTTTTAAAAATTTCCTGGTTGTCCTTGTAGGAAAATCATCTCTGGTTCTTTATAATTTTGTCATATATTTAGAATTTAGTGAACACCCTTTGGATGTGAGAAACACTAAGAGATATTTTGAATAATAAAGCTTTCTGCAAGAAGTTGTTTCTTAATCATTCATTTCTGCTAAGTTGGGAGAAGTGAATTGTTCAAGGATAATCATGTATAAATTTGGAAATAACAGTCTATGGCCGTGCTACCCTAAACAAGCCCTATCACATCTGATCTCGGAAACAAAGCAGGGTCGGGCCTGGTTAGTACTTGGATGGGAGACCACCTAGGAAGACCAGGTGCTATAAAGTAAAAAAAAAAAAAAAAAAAAAAAAAAGATTAATGAGAGCTGACAAGGTCCTTGCAATCTGTAGGTCAACCAAGGGTTGCCTCGCCTAAAAAAAAAATTGGAAATAACATATATTGCTTTGAATCCAGCATCTTAGAGCACAGATTATAAACCTCTTTGACATTGTAAGACCTTATTGTTGGATTACATGATGATCTTTACTCGTCAGAAGTATCCTATGCAATTTTTTTGGTGTGAATCAATTTTTCACTTAAAAAAACCAATTATATTAAAGCTTGTAAATTAATGTTAGAAACCATTATTTCTGGACAGATTGGTTGCTGGTCTTTCACAAAGCTACGATTAACACTCATTGCTTTAGAGCATTGGTTTTCAAACTGAACCACAGTAATGTGTTTTACATTGCAACCCAATCCATACATAATATGTATGAAAAAGAAGTTTCTTGAACATTGCTTACCCTTTGTGCAATACATTCTGATATTTTCATTTCTTTATTTTCTAGAGCTGGTTGCAAATCACTAAGCTGTGATTCTGTTCTAGCGACTGTTTAAAAAATTGCTAATTTGTACCTTCAGAGGTACTGAAATCGCTTTAAATTATATTTTTATTTAGAAATTACCTTGGCTCTTAGTTTCTTCATTATATGAAGTGTGTTATAGAACTGAGTACTTAAATGTTGTTTATGTATTAGGTTTTTCATACTCTTTGTCAGTATATGTTCTTAATTCAGTCAGATCAGGACCTTTAGGGACTTATTCTTTAAGAGTATTGCTTTAATATTTTTCTCTTTGAGGCTGTCTTAAGTTATTGGAGGTAGGAGGGATAAAATCAGAATAAAATCTCAGATAGTGAAATCTTTGAGTGAGCATTTCCCAGATTTCATACTCTGGGACATTAAGATTCCCCTAAAATGTTAGTAGATGTTTTATGGCAAAGTGTCCATGGGGTCATTTAGGTTGATGACTACCGTTTATTGAGTGCCGTTCCTGTGCTAAGCATTTGATTTGCATCGTGTCACTTAATCTTATAATATCCCATGAGATAGGAGGAAAACCATGAGAAGCTGAGAGAAAAATGGTTTCAAGAAAGAGAAGGAGACCTAAATCTATCAAGATAACTGATCAGGATAACTTGTAAACTCTCCTGTTGCAGACACACACAAATTCTGGGTAAACTATAATAAACTCTTAGAGAAATCCCTGTGTGCCAGAAATGGAGAGAACTGTAAAACTGAAGTGGTAATTGAGGACAGGAGACAAAAGATTGAGTGAGGAGTGGAACTAAGACTCTGACCATTGTTTCAACCTGGGACTCCTAAAGGATCTTCATCGAAACAGTGGAAAAGAAGAATATCTGCTTACTGCTACGGGGAGATGACAGGTTTCTCAGTCTCTGACTCGACTCTAAGGGGTGGGTAGATAAGTCTCCTCTGAGAGACTCTGGGCATGGGCCCTATTTGAGTATATGTTTGAAATTTCTACTGTATGATTAGGAACCCCAAGGTCAAGAAATTAACAAAAATTGTTGTGGACCTTGAGCCCTTGAGTATCTGGCAAAAGCAAATGTAAACCTACTCTGAGCCGGAGGTGTGGGGGAGGGGTGAAGTATAGGGGAAGTGGGGCTCTCATAATTCAGGCCACAGGGCATTCTCACAGACAAAGCAATTTCCACAAAAAGTGAGTTCACAAAAGTTATGAAATACACCAGGAAATAATCCTCCCTGATGAGTCAGCAGTTACAATAAATAGAATTAAATAGAACACTTATCTGGAAGACATTAGAAAGTACCTATTAAATGATTGGATGTTTCCTCTTAGAATTTTTCATTACAAGTATATAGAGATGCAACTCATTTTTGTGTATTGATTTTATAACCTGCAACTCTGCTGAATTCATTTATTAGCTCTAACTGTTTTGTTTGTTTAGAATCTTTATAGAGTTTTCTATGTATAAGGTCATGTCAGCTACAAATATAGATAATTTTATTCCTTTTCAACCTAGGTGCCTGTAATTTCTTTTTCTTGCCTAATCGTTCTGACTAGAACTTCCAGTACTATGTTGAATAGAAGTGGTGAAAGCAGACATCCTTGTTTTGTTCTTGATATTAGGGGAAAACTTGTCAGTCTTTTACCATTTAGTATATTAGCCGTAGGTTTTTCATAGTTGGTCTTTATTATATTGAGGAAGTTAACTTCTATTCCTAGTTTGTCTTTTAATAAAAGGGGGTTTACTTTTATTTTATTTTGCTGGGGGTTGACTTAAAAAAATTTTTTTTTTGCATCAATTGAAGTCATGTGGTTTTCTATTCACAATAATTTCACACTGATTCTGTTAACGTAGTGTATGTAATGTAGTGATTGATTTTTGTTTGTTGAATCATATTTGCATTCCTGGATAAATCTACTTGGCTGTGGTATGTATTCTTACTGTGATTCAGTAAGAATTCAGTTTGTTAGTATTTTATTGAGGATATTTGCCTCACTATTCATAAAGAATACTGATCTGTAGTTTTCTTACTGTGTCTCTGTCTGGCTTTGGTATCAGGGTAATGCTGGCGTCATAGAATAAGTTTGGAAGCATTCCCTTCTCATTAATTTTTTGGAAGAGTTTGAGGATTGGTGTTAATTCTTTAAATGTTTGGTAGAATTCACCAGTGAAGTCATCTGGTCCTGGGCTTTTCTGTTTTGAAAGGTTTTTGATTACTGACTCAGTCTTCTTACTAGTATAGTTACAGGTTTTTTCAATTTTTCTGTTTATGAATCAGTTTTGGTAGATTATGTTTTTAGGAATTTGTTTCACTTAAGTCATTCAATTTGTTGGTGTACAATTGTTCATAGTCTCTTATTTTTATTTCTGTAAAATTGGTAGTAATGTCTCATCTTTTATTTTTGATTCTAGTAATTTTGAGTCTCTTGGTCAGTCTAAAGGTTGTCAATTTTATGGGTCTTTTCAAAGAAACAATTTTTGGTTTCATTAATTTTCTTTATTTTTATATTCACTAATTTATCTTCACTCTGATCTTTATTATTTCTTTACTTGGGCTAGTTTTGGGTTTTGTTTACTCTTCTAGTTCCATAGACTTATTGAGTTGAGGTCTTCTTTTTGTCCTTTTTTCTTTTGCATTTTATTTTATTATTAGTTACAAGTATATAGTACGTTGGTTAGATATTTATATCATTTATGAAATGATCCCCCTGATTATTATCCATCTGGCTCTACACCTAGCTATTACATTGTTGGCGAGTGCATTCCCGGTGCTTTACTCTGCATCCCTGTGACCATTTCTCAACTACTAATTTGTACTTCTTTAACCCGTCACCCCTTTCTCCCAGTCCCCCAACACCCCTTTCCTCTGGCAGTCACCAGATTGTCCTGTGTATTTGCAAGTCCGTTTTTGATTAGTTTATTCTTTTTGTTCGTTAGATTCTGCATATAAATAAAATCACGTGGTATTTATCTTTCTGACTTATTTCGATCGGCATAGTAATGGCTAGGTTCATCCATGTTGTTGCAAATGGTAGGATTTATTTATTTATTTTTATGACTGAGTAATATTCCATTATATATATGAACCATAGCCTCTTTATCCAGTCTGTTGGTGGGCATTTAGATTGCTTCTATATCATGACTATTGTGGACAGCACCGCCATCAACATAAGGGTGCATAGATCTTTATGAATTAGTGTTTTGGTTTTCTTTGGATAAATACCCAGTAGTGCAATTGCTGGGTCAAAAGGTAGATCCATTTTTAATTTTTTGAGGAGCCTCCAGACTGTTTTCCATAGTGGCTGCACCTATTTGCAATTCCACCAACAGTATAGAAGTCTCCTTTTTCTCCACATCCTCACCAATACTTATTTTTTGACTTATTGATGAGAGCCATTCTGACAGGTGATGATACCTCATTGTGGTTTTAATTTGCATTTCTCTGATTAGTGATCTTGAGCATCTTTTCACATGTCTATTGGCCGTTTGTATTTCCTCTTTGGAGAAACATCTATTTAGATCTTCTGCCCATTTTTAAATTGAAATTTTGTTGTTGTTGAGTTATATGAGTTCTTTATATATTTTGGATATTAATCTCTTATCAGATGTATCATAGGCAAACATCTGTCTTCTCCCATTCAGTAGATTGTCTTTTTGTTCAGTTGATGTTTTCCTTTGCTGTGCAAAAACTTAGTTTAATGTAGTTCCATTTGTTTATTTTTTCTTGTGTTTTCCTTGCCTGAGGAGATATATCCAAAAAGAAATTACTAGTAGCAATATCAAAGTTTACTGCCTATGTTTTCTTCTAGAAGTTTTATGGTTTCTAGTCTTACATTTAATTTGTCTTTAATCCATTTTGAGTCTGTTCTTGTATATGGTATAAGAAGGTTGTCCAGTTTCATTTTTTTTTTGCATATATGTCTTCAGTTTTCCCAACACCATTTATTGAAGAGACAATCTTTACACCATTGTATATTTTTGCCTCCTTTGTCATATATCACTGGCTCTCATTCTGTTCTGTTCATCAAATCTGTTTGTATGCCAGTACCATGCTGTTTGATTACTGTAGCCTTGTAGTATAGTTTGATATCAGGTAGTATGATAACTCCAATATTTTTCTTAAGATTGCCATGGCAATTCAGGATCTTTTATGGTTCCATATAAATTTTTGGATTAATTGTTCAAGTTCTCTGAAAAATCCCATTGATATTTGAGATCTTTTTTTTAAAAATTGTATGTGTTTGCAGCTATAAATTACCCTCATAGCATTGCTTTTGCTGTATCCCATAAATGATAGTATGTTATGGTTTTGTTTTCATTCATCTCAACGTATTTTCTGATTTCCCTTGTGATTTTTGACTCATTGGTTGTTTAAGACTATGTTAACTTCCATGTATGAATTTTCTAGATTTCCTTGGGTTGTTGATTTCCCATTTCATTCCATTGTAATGGAGAAGATTCTTTATAAGAGTTTAGTCTTTTAAAAAAATATTAACACTTGTTGCCTAGCATATGGTCTATCTTGGAAAAATGTTCCATGTATACTTAAGACTATATTCTGCTCTTGGGTTGAGTGTTCTCTATAGGTCTATTGTGTCTGTTTAGTTTATAGTGTTTTCAACTCCTGTTTCCTGTTGATCTGTTTAGTATTGTATCTATTATTGAAGGTGGGACTACAGAGTTTCTGTTTGAGATAAAATATTCTGGAAGTAGATGTGATGGTTACACTTTGTAAATGTACTTAATCCCACTGAATTGCACACTTAAAAATAGTTAAAATTATTGGATGTAAAGTAAGGAATCAGAACTCAAAAAAAATTCTAAGACTGGGGGGGGAGCAGGAATGCTCATTTGGAAAGCGAACCAAAGAACTACTGGAAATATAAATTATAGTTATGGAATTTAAGAACTTAATGAGTTAGAGTGATGTTTAGACACAGCCGAATATAGAATTAATGAGCTGGGGCATCTGATAAGATAACCAATAATGAAGTTCCTAGAAATAAGAGATGAAAAATACGAAAGAAGTTGAGATATAGAGACTAGAAATAGAAAATTCAAAATGTATATAAAAGTAGTTTCTGGAGAGATTAAAATAACAAGGGAAAGTCAATATTTGGAGAGATGAGGCTAGCATTTTACAAATAAATGAAAGACATGACCACATAGATTCAGGAAGCCCAATGAATGCCAAAGACAAAGAGAAGATCTTAAAAGCAACCAGAGTGAAAAAGATTCTTGCAAATAATCAAACAGAGCAAACTTTACTACAGCAGCAGTAGAGGCCAGATAATAGAAAACATCTTCAGAGTACTTCTGTAAACCTAGAAATATTGACCAAAATAAACAATTTTGGAGGGCAAGAGGGAGAACAAAAATTTTGGATAATTTGTAGGTGGAAGGATATAGTTGGAGTTTGTATTTTAAGTCTTACACTGTTTGGAAAGAGGGAACACTAAAAGACTTAAATAAGATGTTAAATATATTTCTGTATTAAATATATTAAAACCAAATTTCTCAATGTTTTTAAAAGTTTAAAATGTTTGGAAATATATGAGAATGACTCCATGACCTTAGGGAAGAGTTTAAGATATAAAATGCGCAAAGTTTAAAAGAAAATATTGTTAAGCATGATTACATAAAAATTAAGAACCTGTGTTTTTCATAAAACACTGGTAAAAGGCATGAGTATTTAACAGAAGTAGAAACCTGAATGGCAAACAGACATGAAAAAATGCTGAACCTCATTAATAAACTAGGAAATCAAAGTTAAATGGAATGCTATTTTTTACATCCATTAGACTGGATGTTACATCACAAGAAGTGTGATAGTGGCTGTGTTGGCAAAGATGTAGAAAAAACTTTATTCATTGTTGGTGGAAATGCGAATTGTTACAGTCACTTTATTAAATAGTTTGGCCGTCTCCAGTAAAGTTGAGCATGAGCATGCTATGAACTCTGACATAGCCGTTCTGTTCTCAGGTGTCTACCCGAGGGACTTGCACAAAAGTATAGTTAATTAAGGCAACAAAACAGCAGCAGAAAAATAGGTGAAGAGGTGTACTGCTTGGTACCAGACCCCAGGTCTGCCACTTACCAGTTTTGTGACCTTTTATGTTACCTAATCTCATTGTGATTCAATTTCCTTTTATGCAAATATAGTATTTACCCCACATAGGGTTGGTATGAGGATTAAATTACTTGTGACTGTTATTTAAGTGTGAGTTATATGTAACAATATAGATGAAAGTTTGAGTAAAATAACCAAATTGCAGAAAAATATATACAGTACCATGCAATTTATATAGTTCAAAGCATATAACATTTAGCAAGTTTTACAAGAAAATTGTTAAAACTTAGGAATATAGGTACTCTTTGTGGAGGGAGGACGCAGGTGGGACAAGGAGGGACATGGGAGGTTTCTATTTAAGCTCGGTGGTGGATCATAGGTGATTTTTATTTTCTTTGGCTGGACTATACATGTTTATATGTATTGTTTCGTAATGAAAGCAAAGTAAGTTTAGGATATATGGAGTTGAATATTTCTTTGATGGAGGACTTATTAAAGCATTAATAATGGTAATTGTGCATTGTGAGCTTCAAAGAGGAATGTAGACATTTTAGTGTTCCCCACTTGGTCATAGAACCTTTTGGATTTAACAGCTGAAGTAGGACTATATTATGTGATTGTTGCTCTTTAGCTTAAGTTTTAATGGCTAAATAGGATTCTTTTTCGCAGATGCACAGGTATTTTATTTAACTAAACCATCTACTATTACACACTTAGTTTATTTGCATTTTTAATCTTTTGACCAGCATTGAAATATTTTATTGAATTTTTTTTTCCACAAGACTGAAGTCTTTGCTTTGATTTTTGTGAAAATGGTTTTTTCTCCCTGAAATGTATTATTCCATTTCCTTTACTATAGGAAGGGATTGTTGAAAATCTTTTCAAATGGGCCCGAGAGGCTGATCAGCCATTGAGGACATATTCTACTGGACTGTTAGGAGGTGCTATGGAAAATCAAGACATTGCTGCCAACTACAGGGATGAAAATTCACAGCTGGTAAGGACTATGTCAAAATGAATTTTTGTGTAAGATGTGAGAGTATTCACAAGTTTTTCCTTGCTACCTGAACTTGAATAGGTAGATCATTTATTACCTTGTTTCTGGAATGTAGCTATAATTTCAACATTTAAGGATTATTTTTTATGAGTTTTGATTTTATTTTTTAATTTGAAAATAACTTAGTTTGTCAAGGATCACGATAGTTCATATATCAGATATAGTACTATTTCCTTTTGCTCCTCAACATTTGAATTATGAAAGTTTTTAAACATAGAGCAAAACTGAAAGATTGAAAGAATTTTACAGTGAATAGCTATATATACACCACTTAAACTGAACATTTCACTATACCTATTCCATATTCATACGTCTACTCCGCTCTCCACCCATCTTTTTTTTTTTTAACTGCAATTCAAAGTAAATTGCAGACATAATTCCTCCATCTCTTTAAAACTAAGCACAGTCACAATATGACATTTTAGGTTTGGCCCCAAAAATAAATACTTAAAAGGAAAAGTAAAAAATAAATGGTGAACTTGAATGTAATCATGTGTAATGTAGATGACAGTGTCTAACAATGTAACTTACAACTGATAGAAGTTTGAGAAACTGTCACATTTGATTTTCAAAGACACTTCAAAAAAATTGTGAATAATCTAGTGTCTCTTTCTTTAAGCGTGGTGGTCCAGCCCAGCTTGATCCAGAGAAATTGGTTGTGAATGATGTGTTTTATGTGCAGATCTTCTGGTGTGGGTTCTCTGGGAAATTTTATGGGGAATGAGACTTTTAGCTGTTGCTTATTTCATCAAGCTATAGAAATCAAGTCAACATATTTATTACATCTTTACTATTACCAGGCATTAGGATAACTGCGTGAGTAATCTAGTTCTCTGTATATGGGAATAAAAATTATTAAGAATCGTTTAAATTAAGATGCAGTAGAGACAACCCCTTTTATTCTAATATCTGTTGTTAGGTAGCAATAGTGCTTCGAAGACTGCGGGAGCTACAGCTTCAGGAAGTAGCTTTGCGGCAAGAAAGTAAGCGACCCAGCCCACGAAAGCTCTCCTCTGAACCCCTTTTACCTCTGGATGAAGAAGCTGTGGACATGGACTATGGCGACATGGCTGTAGATGTAGTGGATGGAGAACAAGAGGAAGCCTCTGGAGACATGGAGATCTCTTTTCATCTTGATTCAGGCCACAAGACCAGTAGCAGAGTAAACTCGGCAACCAAACCTGAGGAAGGAGGATTGAGGAAAAACAAGTCTACAAAACAGGGTGACAGAGAGAGCTTTAGGAAAGCCAAGCAAAAGTTGGGTTTCTCCGCATCTGATCCAGATCGCATGTTTGTTGAGCTGTCTAATAGCAGCTGGTCAGAAATGTCCCCCTGGGTGATTGGCACCAATTATACCCTTTATCCTATGACTCCTGCTATTGAGCAGCGACTTATACTCCAGTATTTGACCCCTCTAGGAGAGTATCAGGAGGTAAGCTTATTGGGACGAATGCTGTTCACACTTTGAGATTACCGTGTTTATTTCTGTGATATTTTATGGTAGCATTTTATACATTGATGTGTTTTTACTCTAATACAAAAAAGTCTTTGCCCCAACTGATAAACTCGTAGGCAGGTCACTTCTGATAAGGCCTGTTTGATCAAAGTGTGTTTGTATGTTTATCTTCGTAAAGGAGGTGGGGAAGAGGTACCTCATTTCTTTAATCTTCTGTCCTCATAATGGAATAGAGAATAGGTGAAAATAAAGCCAAACGTTCAGACTTGTTTTTGGACTTTATTTCAGTTACTTCCCATATTTATGCAACTTGGATCACGGGAGTTGATGATGTTCTATATTGACCTGAAACAAACTAATGACGTCCTGCTTACATTTGAGGCACTCAAGGTAAAGTTCTTAAAAATATTTGGTCAGTGAGCATTTTATTGACATGGGTGTGCCTATGTGTTTTGTTATATAGCATCTCTAGGTTTTATTGCTCAGGTCTTTCTATTGCTAGATATGTCAAAATAGGAACAAATTCTTATTTAGATAGAAGAGGTGAGGCTTACCAGGTGCCTCTGCAGAAATTCAGGGTTAAATGTTACAGTAGAAATTGGATCCAGACCTAGGAGTGACCTCAGTTGTTGTTGTGGCTGAATAGAAACGGAGAACTCTACACTACAGTACCTTATATCATACTGCCTTTTAGCTATTCTCTCTGGCAGCCAACAACTTTTTTTTCTAAATTCTTAACTATACATATTGTATATAGACTGAGGTGAACAAAATGTAAACCAGCAAACGAGGAAAGAAATAGTGGCAGACCCAAATTTAGTAAAGGTAAATGATTTCCTAGGTTGCAAAGTGGCTAAATATAGGAGAGCAGCAGGTAAATCTAGCCCACCAAATCCATACCTATGATAATTAAGGTAATCTGAATGATGAGAGATAAGTTGAATGAATAACATTAGGGCTGTCATACAGGTTCTATTCAACAGGTAACTAATGAACAAAGGACCATTTTGTGTTGTTTACAGTATCAAGTAAATAAGACTGTTCTTTATGGTTTGGTTAAGAGAGACAGGCATGTAAACTTATGATTTCTTCTAGATATTATAGAAGTTGTGAAAAAATTGGACACAGAAAAGGAAGTGGTCTGTTCTCTCTGAGAAATAGTAGTTTTCCAAGAACAACCTCTGAAAAATAGATATGCTCTCTGGGTCTTTAAAATTATAACTTCATTCTTGATATTCCAGAGCCATGGTGTCCAATAGAACTTACTGTGATAATAGAAATGTCTACGTCTGTGCTGTTCAGTTCAGTGGCTACTAGCCATATATGAGCACTTAAAGTACCTAGGGCCACAGAGGCACTGAATTTTTACTTAATTTTAATTAATGTTAATTAACTAGCTATATATAGCAAGTGTCTACTGCATTGGACAGCACAGTTCCAGAGTATATTGAAATGAAATCGAAACAAAAAATTCACCTTCGAGACCCCAGAGAGTCTAAATTTGGAGAAGGTCAGACATATATTAGAGTAACGTGTGTCCATGGGTGGGATGTGTGTATAGGTGTGTAAACTCATGATTATACTTTGAACCACAGGATAAAGCTGGAGGTCATAGTTGTCTACAGTGACCCAAAAGTATTACTTTCAGATGCAGCATTTGGTCCTGAACAGGAGATAGTAGAAGAAGGGATTTGGATGTTGCTATTTTTATAGGTTTTTGTATGAGGAATTGTTAATAGGTGGTGTTTATGGGATTTACGAAAATAAAGATGAACAGGGAAAAAATCACAAAAGAGAGGGAAATAAAAGTGTGGAAAGATATGTATGTTGTTTGTTCAAAAGGAAGACTTGTGTAGGAGAAGAGACAGTTGAAGTTAGTAAATTGAAGAACTAGAACTTTATGGAGATTGACTATAAGGAGAGAAAATAGAATCTTTGCCCACATGACTGAGATGAGCCAGGTTATGGGGCTGTGTTGAGCCAAACAGAATTAAGGTTCTCAGTAAAGGCCGTGCCTGCCTGTTCTGTTTCCCCTCCTATCTATCCTGGCAGTGGAACTGCCACTTTATGGTAGTGACGTTATGGGAAAAACCATACGCAGTGACCTAAGTTTTAGAGGAGAACCATACATGGCGTAGCTGCTTCCTGGGGGAAGGACTGGGTGCAAGTGTGATAGAGGTTTGTATAACAGACAAAAAAAAAAAAAAAAAAAGTAAAGAGGGAAGGAATTTGAATTATTGTAAGGGTCAGTCTGAGTTTGGGTTTTGCGAGAACTTGTGAAGAGGGTACAATATCTGTTGTTTTTGCCGTTGACCTTGGCGAGATCCACACAGGTACCAAGTCGTAATTGTAAATCTGTATTGTCTTGTCTACCTTGTGCCTGCATCACCACCCGGAAGACACGTTGACATGAGAAACAGGAGGGGGAGCTCTAGCTCTCCCAAGGCCCCTCCACTTTGGCCTGTGTTCAGAGTCATCAGGCAGCCTGCAGCTTGCATTGCACTCCCTGCCTTTAAAATTGCCCAGGAGACAGAGTCTACCAGAGAGGCTATTAGGAGTGGAATAGGAAGTTAACAAAAAGATAACAGACTTTTAAAAGTCTATTTAAAGTGCATTCTGATTATTTCTTTAAATTTACTAGTTTTGATAATTTGCTGATGTATTTAGGATTCACTTAAATGAAGGCAAAAGCTTGGGGTTTTATTAGATGATGAGTCAGTGACTGAGCCAAAGCTAGAACATAGAACTTGGTTATGTTAATAGGATTAAAAGGGGAAGGTTAACAAAATCCTTTAGAGAAGCTATGTAATAATAAAATGGTTGTAATATTAAGTCATTACTTACAGTAGTATTTTTCATTTTTTGTGAAAACTTTTTGCATTGGAAAGGAATGTTCTGGAATCTTAGAGCATTTTCTTGTTTGTTCCCCTTAAGCAATATTGGTTTTACTTCTATCGTGAAGAAGTGGTTTTCTACTTCAGAGGATTCCTCGTATTTAGCAGCTTAATTTAATATTTTGTGAATTGATCGTGTGATTGTTTTAGATTGTTCCATGGTAACATGTGTCTTCTTTCTTTAGCACCTAGCATCTCTCTTGCTCCATAACAAGTTTGCCACAGAATTTGTTGCACATGGTGGAGTACAGAAATTACTGGAAATTCCTCGTCCTTCTATGGCTGCAACTGGTGTATCTATGTGCTTGTATTACCTGTCCTACAACCAGGATGCCATGGAGAGAGTAAGTCCAGTCTATTCAGGTGTATGAGATTGAGTTGGGGGCAGTCTAGCATATTCACAGAACAACTTTTGGATAAGAAAAAATGAATAGTTGGAGTAAATCTTAATGAAAGAAGCAAGGACCCTGAATGTCTGGTCTTTACAAAACAATCTAAAAATGTAAAATTGTTTAGGAAAGGCCCCCCCGCCCCTTTTTTTTTTTCCCTTACTCTGGGATTAGTGGCGGGGGTGAGTCCTGATGGATTGAGGTCTCGGAACTCTGTTTAGTTTTTGCCATTTCAGTTATGTTAGGATTAGTCTTCAGGCTCTCAGTGGAGTTATATCTTGCATTTTTTAGTCAGTTTATTATAAAAACAACAGCTGATACCTTGTGTATGTTAATAGTTTGTGGTAGAGTTAGTAAAATCATTCCAGTTGTTCTCAGGGCTTAAAGGGTCCCAGTCTAGTTCTTCTGTTTTTACAGTTTAGAATTTTTTTGTTTACTGATTTTTAAAAAGTGTAAGTAGATCATACAATGGGTTCCTAGCCACCCCTAGGGAAGCTCTTGTTATTTCTATGCCTGGTATATCTTTCTAATATTCTATGTGGTGTGGCTTTTTTAGTAGAGAGAAATTGAAAAATTCTTTTGGGGCTCTGCCTTTATTCATCTTTACATGTGTATTAATAAGGTAACTTTTTAAAATTGTTTTTCCCTCTTGAGATCAACATTATGCAAGGGTATGTAGTCTTTTAGACTAGTAACCTAATCTGCGTGCATATAAATAAAAAGCAGTTATGGCTGAGATAGAGAAAAAGTACCAAGCAGACCCGGGGAGCGCTTTAGAGTTCCTTGTCTGACCCCCAGGAGACATCAGAATGTGTGTGAATGGATCAGTGAGTGAAAGGATGCTCAACTTGTCAACTGTAGTACCCTCATGCTCAGCCACTTTTATCACCCTGGGGAAGGCCCTTACCTCTCTGCGTCTTTTCCTCATCCGTTAATTGGGATGCTTACTGATGTAACTGAGCATTGCAATCATGGAAGGATGTAAATATTTGCAAAATTTGGTACTCAGTATAGATTGAATTTAAACGTTTGTCTAAATGTAGGTTTTTTTAGGTTTGGAGTAGATTGTTATAAAATTTCATTTGTAACTTAAGCTTTAAACTCAGAATGACTTAACTAGGAATGATCATTTTGCAAAAATATCTATCTACACTGGTGAATTTTTCTTTCCTTTCAAAGGTTCCTTTACCCCGAATTTTAAAAATTGTTTTTTATTTTTTGTAGGTTTGTATGCATCCCCACAATGTTCTCTCCGACGTGGTGAACTATACGCTCTGGTTAATGGAATGTTCTCACGCCTCAGGATGCTGCCATGCTACCATGTTTTTCTCCATCTGCTTCTCCTTCCGGGCCGTGTTGGAACTCTTTGACCGCTATGATGGTCTTCGTCGTCTTGTGAACTTGGTGAGGTTCTTCAGTAGCTTCTCTTTGCAAGGAGTAGGGGTCCTGCTTATCTTGGTTGGCCTTCAGCAGCACTGAGGAGAGGAAGCTTCTGACTGGGGGCTTTTGCTGTCATTCTTTGTGGATGAAGTCTTTTTTTCCTCCCCCCTCAGTCACAACTTTCTCCACCTCTTAAGTGTTTAGAGGATATATCATTTTAGACAAGCCTCAGATATAGTAATCTTATAGGGGGAGTTGCTGTCAATAATCTTGATCTTTCTAAAAGCAAAAGGTTTTATGCTTGTTTGTCTTTAAACATGATTGAAAACTGTAAGTTTTTAAATATGGGTTTAATATTTTGCTTTCTTTTGGTTACTCTTACTTAACATGAATAGACAGATGTGCTTTGATGGTTGTCAGTCTTGTTGAATATGACAGTTAACTGACATCTTTTCCCTCCCTTTACTTTTCTCTTCCTGTTTATTCCCCACCCCTCTTTGCCCTATTCTTTTGCTTCTTAATAGATCAGTACTTTGGAGATTCTAAATTTGGAAGATCAGGGTGCGCTTCTGAGTGATGATGAAATATTTGCTAGCCGCCAAACTGGGAAACATACCTGTATGGCCTTGCGCAAGTACTTTGAGGCTCACCTGGCCATTAAATTGGAACAAGTGAAGCAGTCACTTCAGAGGACCGAGGGTGGCATTCTTGTCCATCCTCAACCCCCATACAAGGTGAGAGGACCTTGACTTAAAAGGGAACGTTAACATATTCTAGCAATCCTGGGCCTGAAACTCACATTCACATCAGTGGAATCTATGTGGGATATACATTGTTGGATTATATTTGCCCTGTTGTGGAGGCAGAATCCCTGAAAATGGATGTAACAGGTGAATTTCAAGGATTTATTTTGTTCGCAGTTGTAGATTGCTACTTCTCTGGAATATTAGAACTAAAAGATGAACTGAGGTGTGTGTAAAAGGGCTGTCTTTAATGAAAAGTACTAGGTGGCCTACTTGTGTGAAATTTCTGAAAGGGTGAATCTATAACTCCACTTCTCTCATTTTTGAACTCGATATGTTTTGGGATTAAGATTAGTATCTGCATGTTTTAAAAATCACAAATTGAAAAGAAACCAATTATTTTACATGGTGCTTTTTTCCCTTAAGCTGTGAAATACATGCACCAACAAATTGAATATTTTGTTACCTTTTTGGACAAAATGTATTGTGAGTTCAGTTATAAATGAAATTAAACGTATCAGTATTTCACATGTAGGCCGTTGACTCAAAAATTGTGGAATTCAAAAGCTATTTCTTAGCTTTATTGTTAAACTTGTTGGCCATTGTGCTGTGCTGGGGAAAATAGCGGGCAGATGATAAAGTTCTTTAATGATATGTGTCTCTTCTTATAGGCATGTTCGTATACTCATGAACAGATTGTGGAAATGATGGAGTTTTTGATAGAATATGGCCCAGCACAGCTATATTGGGAACCAGCTGAAGTCTTTCTCAAACTTTCTTGTGTCCAACTCTTGTTGCAGCTTATTTCTATTGCCTGCAATTGGAAGACCTATTATGCAAGGTGGGACCACAGAAAGGTTTCAAATGAAGTTATATTCTTCATGTTTTTTGCTGAAGTTGATGTTGGTTTGCACATGGTATATGCTTAACAAACCTTGGTCGAACTGAACTGAAATTTTGGGCTCGAATCTGAGAAACTATAGATTAAGCATAATGATATTTTTAATTTACTGAGTGTTCGTTTATATTTGTGGTCTTGGTCATTATAAATACTGCACAATAGGCATCAGTGTCTGTATTCTGAGAAGTTCCATGGCAACAGCTGCAGAGGTGAGGTTGAAGTCCTTTTTTGAGACTGGAGTTTAGTATTTGGTACTTAGACTTTAAATGTGTCTCTACTGCTTGACAACTGTATATAATGTTTATCTTCACATAAAACTTTGCTTTTGTCGTGATTTTCACAGTTCATTTGAAAGCAGAGCAGAGCAGGACAAAGCTCAGAAAAAGACAGCTGATAGAATCAGGAGGTTTGGGTGGGTTCTATAGGAGAATGATGTAAAAAGAATTAAAACTGTATTTTGGAAAAGACAGAGTCTGAAGAGAAAATACTAAAACAAAGTTTATATATATAGTGATACTTGACCTTCTTTCCCTATCTGCCTACTGCCATGAAGATGAGAGGCTTATTTATGGTGTATGTAGCTTGTTTGCTAAGTCCCAGGATATTAAATCTAGGGGGATATTTTTGGAGCAGCCATTTTCAAACTTTTTGGTCTCAGGACCACTTTATCATATTAAAAATGACTGAGAACTCCAAAGAGCTTTTGGTTTTGTGTTATATCTATTGATATTTACCATGTTAGAAATTAAAACTGAGAAAATGTGAAAATATTTATGAATTTCTTTAAAAATAATATGACTCCATTGCATGTTAGCATTTTTTATGAAAAGTTTTCTAAATAAAACCAGGTTTTAGCAAGTTTTTAAAATGTCTGGCTTAATATCTCATCTGCTTCTGTGTTCGGTGTTTTGTGACGTAACATGGTATAGCCACTGGAAAACTCCATTATATACTCATGAGATAGAATGAGAAAAGAAAATAACAGTATTATGAACAGTTTTTATATTGTAGGACCTTCTGAAAGAAGTCTCAGAGACCCCCAAGGGTTCCCTAACCGCACTTTGAGAACTGCTGTTCTAGAGCATTAAAGAAGGTTGTTGTGTTTACTTGGAGAACTTTGTTTAAAAGATGATGAAAGCTCAATTATAACAATGGTTATAAATACATTTTTGGATTGGTAAATCCGTATTTGGGTTATTAAGAAAATATAAATATGTTTGGATATAAATTTATTTTTAAAAATAGAATTAAATACTTGTTTTTGCTTAGAATATATAAAACCTTATAAAGAGGAAATTATTCTTAGCCACTATTAATTTCTTCACATTTTTTCTATAATATGTGTAAATATACATAATTGAGATAATATTTAATCAAATTAATCTTTTTTGAAATATTTCAAAATATAGAAAGGTATAGAGAATAACATAACAACCACTCCATACCCAGGGGGGCATGTTGCTGTCTTTACTTCTTTCTCAGTTTCTATGTTCTGTTTCTCCAGAGTGACCAGTCTTCACAATTTGGAGTGCTTTCTCTTCATTCATGTTTTTATACTTCACATTTGTGTGTGTGCATAAACAATATAGTACTCTTTTTTGTATGTTTTTAAGTTATATGAATATCTGTATACATCTTTTGCAGCTTTTTTCATGCTTATGTTTTTGAGATTTATACATATTGATATTTATTTGAACTCTTATATTTCTGTCTGCAGTTTATTCTCCTGTTGATGGACATGTATGTGGGGGTTTTTTGTTTGCTTTTTTGCTATCAAATGAGTGGTACTATGAACCTCCTTTTACAAGTCTCTAAAGGGTATGCGTACATCCTGGGTTGTAGGGTGTCTGCATTTCATCTTTATTGGATGTTGCCAAATTGATTGGAAAATAATCACACCATTTTCTTCTCCCAGCAGCAGTATATGGGAGTTTTCATTTTTTTACCTTCTTGCCAATACTTGGTATTATCACATTTGAAATTTTGTATCTTATGTTTTCTGTTTCATTAATGTTGTATTTTGAGTCTTTTCCCTTTAACATTTCTTTGAAAAGTTATCAGTAGCTACAGAGTAGTTGATCGTATGAGTGTGTCATACTTAACACATGTGTTTCTGTTGTCTATGTAGATTTTCTCCTTTGCTATTTAAAATGTGATAATGGACATTTTAATACATAAATACTTGTTTGTACTTGATTATTTCCTTAGGACAGAGTCAAAGAGGTGAAATTCCAGGGCCAAAGGTTATGAACATTTTAAGAATCTTATTTCATATTTCCAGATTATTTTCTTTAAAAAGTGTCCTAATTTCCCCCCGCCACCGAAAGTTTGAGAGCGTTCGTCTCTATACATCCGTAACAGCATTGAGGATTATCTTTTGTTTTCAATCTTTACCGTTTGATAGGTGAAAATTTCATCCCCATGTTTTTTGAAAGTAATGTCATGGTAACTTACAAATCTTCATGTTATAGAGCCATACAGGTAGTAGTTCTGATCCATTGTCTGTCTGTCTGCACCCCCCCCCTTTTTTTAACTATATTGTTTCTTGTGGCTATATCCTATTTCCTTTTGACTAATTCTTCTTCCTGTCTAGGAATGACACTGTGCGCTTTGCTTTGGATGTCCTGGCTATTCTTACTGTTGTGCCAAAAATCCAGCTCCAGTTGGCGGAATCAGTAGATGTGCTGGATGAGGCTGGCTCCACCATCTCCACTGTAGGTAGGTTGTACCTTGCCATTTTTGTTATTGCTTGGTCAGGATTTGTTTTCCTTTGCTGTTCTGGTTGTGGTTACTTACCTGACCTAATTTCGCAGTCTTAGAACAGAAATTGGTAGAGGAGGGTGCCTTTTCTGTCTCTTCTAAGTTATGGCAGACAGCTTCATGTAAGGGAGTTGTGCTAGTGGTCTCAGGTTTTCATAGTGGTACGAACATTTCTCCTATGATGGTACATGTGTAGTCCTGAAAACCTTTTACTCTGCAGAGTCTTGCGCTAAAAATAGGGCTTATAGGAAAAATGGTTGGGGCAGACAGTAAGAAATAACTTAAGCAACTTTGTAATTTAAGCTTTAATAAAATCAGTAATTGGCAAGCCTCTCAGAATGGATAGAAACTCATACACAAAAACAAAAGGAAAATACATTCTGTTTGAAAATACACTTATTAAGAGCATTGCTGATGAGGGCTGCTGCTAAGGTGAGCATGGAAAGCAGCCTGACTGGCTGAGGGTCCTTGGGTGCACCACTGTGAGGAGAAAGCCAAAGGCACAGCCACTTGTTTTTAACTTTTATCACGTAGAGCAGAAGATTCCTGCTGGCACTATAGCAGCCAGCCGAGGGTTTTTTCTTACCTGCTGCAGGTTTAACTTTGTACCACTAATTTTGCTCTCCTTATGTAGGAAAAATTGCACGTGAACTTTGGCGAGTTCCACATAATACTGACATCATTCCCCCATTTAACAACTGCATATGAGGTGCTGCATCTTGAAGCTACATTATAGTAGACCTGATTGTATTTTATACAAACAAGTCCTTGTACTTTTTACAAAAGTATGGTAGTTTTCTTTTAAATGGAGCAAAATGAATAGAACTTTAAATTTTGACTGTGGAGCAACCACTGAAGTTCACCATTAGTTTTATAAGGGATAATATAAAATGTTTTATTTTGTTTTTCTTTCAATAGGTATCAGCATTATTTTGGGAGTGGCTGAGGGTGAGTTCTTTATCCATGATGCTGAAATTCAGAAGTCAGCACTTCAAATTATCATCAATTGTGTGTGTGGCCCGGATAACCGGATCTCCAGTATTGGCAAGTTTATCTCTGGAACACCTCGGAGGAAGCTGCCTCAGACTCCCAAAAGTAGCGAGCACACCCTGGCCAAGATGTGGAATGTGGTCCAGTCCAACAATGGCATCAAGGTGCTCCTGTCCTTACTGTCCATCAAGATGCCCATCACAGATGCAGACCAGATCCGGGCTCTGGCATGCAAGGCCCTAGTGGGCCTGTCTCGAAGTAGCACTGTTCGGCAGATCATCAGCAAGCTGCCCCTTTTCAGCAGCTGCCAGATCCAGCAGCTGATGAAGGAGCCTGTGTTGCAGGACAAGCGCAGTGACCATGTTAAGTTCTGCAAGTATGCTGCTGAGCTCATTGAGCGGGTGTCAGGAAAGCCGCTTCTCATTGGCACTGATGTGTCCCTGGCACGCCTGCAGAAAGCAGATGTTGTTGCCCAGTCCAGGATCTCCTTCCCCGAGAAGGAGCTGCTTCTGTTGATACGAAATCATCTTATTTCTAAAGGGCTTGGGGAGACGGCCACTGTGCTGACGAAAGAGGCTGACCTGCCCATGACTGCTGCCTCCCATTCTTCTGCCTTCACCCCAGTCACTGCTGCTGCTTCTCCTGTCTCTCTTCCCCGAACCCCTCGCATCGCCAATGGCATTGCAACTCGACTGGGCAGCCATGTAGCTGTGGGTGCCACTGCCCCGCCCGCCCCCACTGCCCATCCTCAGCCACGGCCCCCCCAGGGTTCACTAGCTCTACCTGGCCCGTCTTATGCAGGCAACTCCCCTTTGATTGGTAGGATCAGTTTTATTAGAGAGAGACCATCACCCTGCAATGGCAGGAAAATCAGAGTGTTGCGGCAGAAGTCGGACCATGGCGCCTACAGCCAGAGCCCAGCCATAAAGAAACAGTTGGACAGACATCTTCCTTCCCCACCTACGCTGGACAGTATCATCACAGAATATCTTAGAGAGCAGCATGCGCGCTGCAAGAACCCAGTTGCCACCTGCCCTCCTTTCTCTCTCTTTACTCCTCATCAATGTCCTGAGCCAAAACAGAGGCGGCAAGCGCCAATAAACTTTACCTCAAGGCTAAACCGCAGGGCATCATTTCCAAAGTATGGCGGGGTGGATGGAGGATGCTTTGATAGGCACCTTATCTTTAGCAGGTAAGGAGGGGCTGCCTCAATCCCTGGGGATTGGAATGATTTGGGTCATATCAGCAGAAGGCGATTACCCCGAAAGCCCTTTTTTGGCCTGAAATACCAGTCAGTGATTGTTGCTTTGAATAGACGAGCAATGTGACTGTATCCTGTTTTGTCAATCATGGATTCCTTTTGTGATTGTTGGCAATCTATCGATGTACTATATGTTCTTGTTGCAACTAGTGTGTTTTCTAGAACCCATGGAACATGCTGTCTTTAGGCTTCCCAAGTCATTTCTGTGCTGGTCTAAGTTATGTTCACTTCTGGTTCTTTACAACTCTTATGTAAAGGTCATGGGATTATAAGTTTGAAACATGGGAATTTTTGTTATTGTCTAAACCTGTAAGTGGAGGAGGTCCTTTTCTATCATTTAAAATGAAAACTGCTAAAGGTCACTGATATTTTGGAAGAACTCATTTGAAACATAAATGCTGTGTTTTTTCTTTCATCCTTCTAGCAAAGTGTTCTGAGTCCTTGCACATTCTTTGTCTCTGATTTATTTATTTATTGTTTGGCTTAGGTTCCGTCCTATTTCAGTGTTCCGGGAAGCCAACGAGGATGAGAGTGGCTTCACCTGCTGTGCATTCTCAGCACGCGAGCGATTCCTGATGCTTGGCACCTGCACTGGGCAGTTGAAGCTCTATAATGTGTTCAGTGGACAGGAGGAGGCCAGCTATAACTGTCACAACTCGGCCATCACACACCTTGAGCCTTCCAGGGTAAGAGCTCCATCCTAAGTTGTTCTCGGTCATTCTTTTACAATGGGTTTGTGAACTTTGGGCCAGTTTGCTCCCTGGCTGCCTGTGTTTATACATAAAGTTTTATTGGAACATAGCTATGCTCATGTTTATGTATTGGCTGTGGCTTCTTCTGTGTTATAATGGCAGAGTTGAGTAGTTGTGACACAGACCATATGGCCCACAGAGCATAAAGTGGCCTTTGAAGTAAAAAATTTGCCAACCCCTGTTCTAAGACCTTCAGAGAGAGAGAGAGAGAGAGAGAAAATTGTGTGTGTGTGTGTGTGTGTGTTTAATTTGCCTCAGTTTACGATGATCACAAGAATTTTTTATTAGAAATCTCAAAAGTATTGTGAATTTTTAGAAAAATAAGCATTATATGGTTATGACTGGTCTTAGTTTATTAGTACTATTCTGTGGATGGACTTGACACATTTGCTATTCCTAAAAGTCAGGAATGTTAAGATGACAAGGATAATTTTCCTGATTTTAGAGTAAAGGCGGCTCATTCTTTATTGGGCTTTCTCTTTGAAAAACATTTAGGAGTCCTAGCTAGAAAGTCTATAACATGTTTTCAGTTGACTGATATTTCAGATGAGACTAAGGAGTACTGCCACATATTAAGAAATGATGAACCATCTTGACATCTTTCCAACTTGTTTTTCCCCTACCTTTGGAAATAACTGTATTTTATGTTACTAGGTCAGGAGGATTTAATATCTTAAATTTTCTAGGACACTGCAGGTATGTGTACTTAAATCCTAGCAGCTTTTGACCATTTATTTCTCGGTTCTGGGGAGTTTTTCTCTTCTCTTTATAATCCAACAGTATTTTTTAACCTTGTATTTTAAAATGCTAATGGTAGATAGTGATATCTGTATATATACGAACACAAGGTTACTGACCTTGGGCTCCTCCTCTTTTTAGGATGGGTCCTTGCTGCTGACATCTGCGACTTGGAGCCAGCCTCTGTCTGCACTTTGGGGAATGAAATCCGTATTTGATATGAAGTATGTATCTACTTTTACAACCTAGTCTGTTTTTCAGTTTACTTAATTATACCCCGTCTTTCATTCAATTCTTAGACTCAAAGCCTTTTGGGAATAGAGTAATGCTGTGAATTATTGCTAATTCCTTTTCCTCATCTGTGGCTCATGTTTAATAAGATTTTATATTTCTTAGTTCCTGAATATTCTTGCTGGGTATATGCATTCCCATCACACAACAGACTCATCACTAATCCAAAATGGCATACCTATTTCCTCATGTTCACATATGACAGCTGCATTCTTTCCTGGGGCATATTTCAATGGCACGTGTCCCTCAGCCATTACTTTAACCAAGTAATTTCCATTAATTATTTTGGATTCACTTGGATGGAGGGAATTTTTTTTAATCTTAAGTATACAATATTTTTCTCTTTGGGAACTGAGAATCTTCAGAAGAGTATAGTTGGGCACCTTCATTTTCACGTTCATTTTCAGCCGGTTGAACAAGTATACCCTGAAAGGCCATCATTCAGTACTTCTGTTTGTCTGTAGGCATTCCTTCACAGAAGATCACTATGTTGAGTTCAGTAAGCACTCTCAGGACCGGGTCATAGGCACGAAAGGAGATATTGCCCACGTAAGTACTGAATCCATTGCTTTCTAACTGATCATGCCTGTTGGTTCATACTGAAATATTCTGGACTCATTGTGAGAACTTAAGTCCTGTGTGCAGCTAGAAATTACTCAGCAATATTCTTTCCAGTTAGAATCTAGAAGTGTAATAAAGTAGTTCTTTGCTATATGGGGAAAAATGTCAAAGGACTGAACAGGAACTTAATCTGGCCATTTGAGAAAGATGTCATTAGCACAGCAGATACTTTAAAATACTAAGTCTTAGGTGAAATAAAGTCCCTGCCATTCTGGAGACTCATTGGGAAGACAGTAAATAAAGAAGCAGATATATGGAATATCAGGTAGTAAGTGCTGCTGAAGGAGAGAAAGCAGGGTAAGAGGTAGGAAAGCACTTGTTAGTGGTGTCGGGTGCTTTTGCTTTATCTGGGATGGTCAGTGTCACTGATTGGCTAATGTTAATGCAGCGTCTTGAAGGAAGTGTGGGTGTCATGCAGATACCTGCGGAAGAATGGCAAGGGAATAAGCTCTTGTTAGGCTGGTAGAGGGAAGAGTAAGAGTCGAGGGCAATAGTGGGGGCCGTATCGTGTAGTGTCTTGCAGGCTGTTAAGACCTTTGGTTTTACCTCTGAGTGAGATGAAGACATGGAGAGTGAGCGGAGGACACATGACTGGATGTAACGTTCCTAAAGTGTGAGTCTGGTTTCTGTGAGAGGAGCAGGAGGAGGCTTTCCAGTTAGGGTATTGTGCTGGCCCACATGTGAGAGCTGCAGTGGGGCTGGGCCCAGGCAGGCATGGTAAAGGCAGTGACAAATGATGGGCCTGGGCCCTGGGCTTTGGAACACATGAAGTTCGTGTTTCTTACTAGACGTTCAAGTAGGGAATGGGCAGTTGAACATACACATTAGGAATTGAGAGGGTTCTGGGGTGGGAGATAAAAATATAGGAATTGTCCACATTTTGATAGTATTTAGAGCCATGAACCTGGATGAGATCATTAAGCTAGAGAAGTGTAGGGACAGAGTCTTGGCATGTGCCAACATTTAGAAGTTGCCAGATGAGGAGGAACTTGAGAAGGAGACTAAAGAGAGTAGCCAGTAAGGCAGCAGGCAACGCCAGGAAAAAGATGGGTCCTAGAAGGCAAGGGCAGACTCTTGAAGAATGATTGATCAGGTGGGTCAGAAACTGCTGGTGAGTTGCATAAGATGAGAATTGAGAGGTGACATTTGAATTAACACTTAGGTCATCATTAACCATGCTAGGAGCTAGTTCCGTACACTGGGGTGAAAATCTGATTAGCGGGTTCATGAGAGAACAGGAGAGGGAAATGGAGACACTGAGTATAAACAAGTCTTTGGAAGTGTTTTTGCTGAAAATACAGCAGAGAAGTGGGTAGTAACTTGAGGGGGTGGATATGGGATGGTGGATATGAAGTTTCTCCTGACTTTTCAAGATACTGAAATAAACAGAAGGATTGAAAGAATAGTACATATACCCTACCACCCAGATTCATCAGTTTAATAATCTGCCATGTTTTCTTCCTGTGTAAATGTGTATTTTCTGACTTATTTGAAAGTAAATTGTGAACATCATGACATTTTATCCCTGAGTTTTATGTATATCCTAACAGTAAGGACATTTATTACATAATTACACTCTGTAAATTTAAGAAATTTTTAGTAACTTCCAAATATCATCTAATACCCATCTCATAATTAGTTTTTCCAGTTGTTCCTGATGTGTTTGGTTTCAAATGTTTTTTTTGTTTTTTGTTTTTTTTGTTTTTTTTTGAACCAGGATCCAGCCAAGATTCACATATTGCATTTGGTTGTTATGTCTCACTAATGTTTTAAAGCCAGGAACCATTTCTCCAGTTTTCATGACATTGACTTTTGAAGAGACCAGGCTAGTTGTCTTGTCCCATGATCTGAATTTGTTTGTTTCCTTGTGGTGTCTCCTTATTTGCTTCTATATTAAAGGAGGATTTAAAAAAAAAAAAAAAGATTGGAAATTTTACAGCATGTCTGTAAGCTAATGAGAAAGATCTGGTCTCTCGTGGGTTGCACAGTGTAGACTTTGGAACTTTTAGTATTGTAGGGCTAAAATACGTACATTGGGAGATTTTAAGGAGGAAAGGATATGATGCCTTTTCCCAAAAAGTAACCCTTAAGGATATTCTATAGCTAATTGTCCGTTAATCTCTATAGAGAATATCTTGGTTTCAATCTTAGAAACATTTTCTGTTTCTTAAGAGGGGGAGGGGAAGAAGAGGGTTTTCTTATCCCTATTGCAGTCTCACTTCTAATTTTCTTACTTGTGGAGACTTTTCAAACCGTGAATGGAAACCAAAGCATTTACAGTTTGCTTGGATGGATATGGTCTTCCTACTCTGCAGTTACTTTACAATATTGGGGCTTTTGTAATTTTGGTGGGTTTTGGAAAGCATGGGAGAGATAGTTTGCACAGCTTCTCTTTGAATTTGTCCTCTTTGAATTTGTCAGTGGATGGATTGGTCTGATTTTTCTCTTCCCACCCCTTCTTCTCTAAAGATTTATGATATTCAGACTGGCAACAAGCTGTTGACTCTGTTTAACCCAGATCTTGCCAACAACTACAAGAGGAACTGTGCCACCTTTAATCCTACAGATGATCTTGTCTTAAATGATGGCGTCCTCTGGGATGTCCGCTCTGCACAGGCCATCCACAAGTTTGACAAGTTCAACATGAACATCAGTGGTGTTTTCCATCCAAATGGGCTGGAGATCATCATTAATACTGAGATTGTATCCTTTACACCCATGTCTTACTCTTTGTTTATCTAGTTTTGATACAGAAATAATTTGTTTTTCTGTCAATACTTGTTTCAAGTATTCACAAAGGTCCCACCCAGGCAGTCGGGTGCCTCTTCTTTGGTCGAAGTGCTAGTGACTGTGCAGTCGACTCTTGTCACTGTTGTTAATTACCAGTGTCTTTCACTAGCACCTTTTGTGTTGGGAAAAGTGACCGGATTCCTGCCTCCCTCTTCCCCAAGTACTGAAGTGACTTTTACCTATTTCCAGAAGGACTTTACTTCCGCTCTGCAGAAATCAGTTGCTAGACATAAGAGTAAAATGAAGTACTGCTGTTGAGAGGAAGGGAACTCATGTAGCTTTCATGTATATGAGATTTTCCGGGACATTATTCAGTAACATGTATTCGACATGCTTTTATTTTACCCTGACCGCATTGACTTTTAAAGCAATACCGAACAAGGAGAGGGAAAAAGTAATATTTCAGAATTTCCTCCATGAAAGTTAGATAAGAAATTTTGTGTAAAGTAGTATTTCTTGACCACTCCCGTCCTAGTGGGACCTTCGCACTTTTCATCTTTTACACACAGTTCCTGCTCTGGATCAGTGTCGCGTGGTATTCAACCACACGGGGACAGTGATGTATGGAGGTAACAAATTTTACTTCATTACTGTCTTTCTCCTCTCCCTTCTCACTTAGTTTGACATTTCCTTTTTGGAAAGTGCTCTCAAATGTGAATTGGAAAGCATAAGAGATGAAATGATACACAAATGGTGACAAAAAAGATGAAAATAATGTTGATTTAGGGTAAGAGGCCCCTGGCTTGCCAGATAAGTAAATCTTGTATGGAAAGAAATTTTATGCAGTAATTTTCCATGTGTATTATGAACTTAAAAAGCTTTGCGTTTCTTGTCTTGTGTTGTTGTACGCCTTTACCTGTAACACCTGGTGGGATGAGAGGTTGAGGATATTGTTTGCCAAATTAGTTGGGATATGCAAGGAGGATACCTTGTGAATAGGGGATGTTTCTGATTCTAATAGTGTTTCGCTCCCTGCCCTCTTTCTGCCTTCCCTCCCAACTAGCTATGTTGCAGGCAGACGATGAAGATGACTTAATGGAAGAGAGGATGAAAAGCCCCTTTGGATCATCCTTCCGAACATTTAATGCAACCGACTACAAACCTATAGGTGAGCATGAGGGTGCAGACCTTGATCATTTTGTCATATTTTGGTATTCCTTATTTAAGATCCTCCATTTTCTGGGAGGACTATAAGTTTTCATTGAAAAGCAGAGGGGTTATGGAAATATTTATGATCACCTTGAATTCTGTTAGAGGAAAAACTAGGTTTAAGGTCACATCAGTGGTCTAGTCCTGAGTTCTGTCACATTCTGTTTTCCAGCGACCATTGATGTTAAACGGAACATCTTTGACCTATGTACAGACACCAAAGACTGCTATCTTGCTGTCATTGAGGTAAAGGGAACTAGCAGAAACCCTGCTGTTTTGTGATGCCGAGGATCACTTTATTGCATACATTTTGTGTTATGAGATGGGTTATAAAGTTGATGCATTCCTGATGGTAGATTGTTGATAACTACTCATTTATGGAGTTTGGGAGATATACAATATAAGAGAAATAGTAAGAAAATGCAGTGTAAAACAATGGAGAGTCCTGTCTCCTGTCGCCTTGGACTCGCATGTATATCCTTTTCAGAGGTGGCCGGATCTCTCGCCAGAGTAAAACAGCTTTGTTCCAAGGGTGGTGGTCGCTCTTGTGTTAATATCCCTCACTGTCCAGGCCTTCTCTTCTTGATTTTTCTTTCCCTCTGAGTCCTAGATGTAACATTTTCAGAGTTAGTTCAAGAATTTTGGGTATTGGAAGCTCTGTCAGCTACAGGGTCAAGGTATTCAGTCAGAGTTGAAGTATGGATGTGGGCCTTCTGAAAACTAACTGCCCCTCGTGGACTGGGTGTGTTCCATTTCAGAACCAAAGCAGCATTGATGCTCTAAACATGGACACAGTGTGCAGGCTGTATGAAGTGGGCAGGCAGCGTCTGGCAGAGGACGAGGATGAAGAAGAAGATCAGGTTAGTGGTCTTTGAGATTTCTTTCTGCCGAACGTTTTTTAGAGGCTCTGCTATTCTGCTTTTTGCTGTAGGGATTTTTTAAGATCAGCCTTTGCTACCTGTTGGCATATTCTGACCAAAGGCCTGTCGTGTGTCCTTGATCACTGAAACTCAGAAGAAAATAGATTTTGTTATTACAGAGCTTCAATACATGATGGTCCTGTGAGTTCTACTATAAATTATTTTGTAGCTTAGCAATCTTTGTTTTGTTTTAGAGATTTCCTTTAGCTCACCCTTGGGACCAGCACCCTGTCTAGTGTCAGGATAAGTAACTCCCCTACTCCCAGTGTCAATCCCAAACAGAAAAGTCATTCTGCTGAGGTCATAGAAATGGCTTAACCTATAAAAAAAGTTCTGGTTTACATTGTTTCAGTTTTATGGCATAGTCTATTTTCAGAGTAATGGAGAGGAGCTTATAGATAAAGAGAAGATTTTGGTGCTTTTGAGAAATTAAACATTTATAAAATGTGGATAAATAGGATCATGTGCCACATACAGTGTCTTAGCATTTCTTTTTCATGGGGATTTTAAGTCGTCATATTATGTTAGGTGCTTGCCTGTGTCAGTATCAGTTCTGAAGAATTTTGGCAGATCTTTCCTGTATACTGAGCTCTTAATAACATTTCTTTTCCAAGCATACCCTCACCAAATTCTTTAATCTGAGAAATATTTATTGCTGGATGAGTAATATAAAGTTGAAAATGAATGACCAGGATTTTACTTTATTGTTGCAGATAGTAAAGCAGGTGAAATGTCTCTTTTCCAGATCTTGGGTTCATTTTCTGTTTTCTTCTTCTTCTATGGTATTGCTTAGCATTTGGTGCTTTATCTCCTCTTTAAGGGCACAGTGGGCTCTGGGTGAGGAGAGGGGCAACCACAGGATGAAAAGCAGCACACTTTCCTCTGTTTGCTCTGCCATCTCTCTCACCTTCATCCCTCCCTCTCACCCTCATCCCTCCCTTACTCTTTGCTAAATCATGCTCACTGGGTAGGGCTAATGGAGTAGCTTCTGTTAGCATCCTCCCCAAACAGCTTGTACTTAAGGCTTAAAAGAATTTTTTTAAAGCATCACTTTCTGAAAATGGTAATTTTAAAAGTATTTTTTGGTTACAAGTCTAATACTATGGGTGAATGGCTCATGTTTTTCTCCTACTGAATTAGTACTGACTAAGCAAGGGTGTTTTGTTATGTCAGTTTGAGATTTAGATGTGTGTGTGTACTGCTGTTGGGTTTTGCAGGTTACGAACCTTTAGTTTGTCCTCTAAATTGAATCGTTGTTTACTCTTTCACCTGTAATCAAAAAGCTAAAACAGAGACTCACTTAACAATCCCCTTTGTATGCTCTCTTGATCTCCACTATCTCTGGTGGAATATTCTGACTGACTAAGCATGCATTTTATTAGTGCTCAGAAATGATTCGCAATACCCAAAAGTGCGTTTCTGAGCAGAGTGAGGAAAGGAGACTCTTGTATGTATTTGGGGTTAGTAAACACTGTGGGATCAGAGCGGAACCTTCTTCAGGGTTTGCTTCTTGACCCTGAGGTGCCCTATTTTCGGTGCTTCCCTCTGTAGAGTGCTCTCTTAGGGAGGCACTGTTTTCTTGCTGTCTTCTTCTCTCACACACAGATGAATATAGTCATAATTCTTGTTGGATACCATGGGAATATTATTAAATGGGATTGTTAGTTTCTCCTTCTGATTGTTCGTTGTTAGTGTTTAGAAAGGCAGCAGTTTTCTGAATATTAATTTTGTATCTCGCAACTCTACTGAATTCACTTATTCTAATAGTTATTTGGTGGAATCTTCAGGGTTTTCTAAATATAGTATGTTATCTGTGAATAGTGAATCTTTTGCTTCTCTCTTTCCAATTCGGGTACCTTGTATTTCTTTTCTAATTGCCGTGGTTAAGACTTCCGATACTATGTTGAGTAAGAGTGGTGAGAGTGGATATCCTTTTCTTGTTCCTGCTCTTTGAGAAAAACCTTTCAACTTTTCAACGTTGAGCATGATGCTTTCTCTGGGTTTGTCATACATAGACTTTATTATGTTGAGGTATGTTCCTTCTATACCCACCCATTTTGTTTTTACCATACATAGATGTCAAATTTTGTCAAATGCTTTTTATGCATCAAGATGATCATAGGATTTTTATCTTTCATTTTAAGTGACGTATCACATCGATTTGCAGATATTGAACCATCCTTATATCTCTGGAATAAATCCTGCTCGGTCATGGTGTATGATCTTTTTAATGTGCTGCTGAATTTGGTTTGCTGATATTCAGGACTTTTGCATCTGTGTTCATCAGGGAGGTTGGCCTGTAACTTTTTTTTTGTAGTGTTGTCTGGTTATGGTATCATGATAATGCTGGCCTCATCAAATGAGTTTCTCTCTTCTTCATTTTTTTGGAATAGTTTGAGAAGGATAGGTATAAATTCTTCTGCAAATGTTTGGTAGACTTCACCTGTCAAGCTGTCTGGTCCCGAACTTTTGTTCGTTAGGCGTTTTTTTTTAATTACTGATTCATTTCTTTTCTAGTTATCAGTCTGTTCAGATTTTCTGTTTCTTCCTGATTCAGTCTTGGAAGAATGTATATTCCTAAGAATTTATCTGTTTCTTCCAGGTTGTTTTAATTTGTTGGTGTATAATTGTTTATAATATTCTCTTATAATTTGTTATATTTCTGTGGTGTCAGTTATCACTTTTATTTCTGCTTTTATTTATATGGGCCCTTTATCTTTTTCTTGATGAATCTGGCTAAAGGTTTATTTTGTTTATCTTTTTTTAAAAAAATAGCTCTTAGTTTTGTTGTTCTCCCTTTTTTTAAGTTTCTATTTCATTTATTCCGGCTCTGATATATATTATTTCTTTTCTCTACTTACTTTGATCTTTGTTCTTTTTCTGGTTTGTTTAGGTGTAAGGTTAGATTGTTTATTTGAGATTTTTCTTGTTTCTTGAGGTAGGCCTATATTGCTATGAATTTCTCAACTGCTTTTGCCTTTGTCTCAAAGACTATGTATGGATCATTGTGTTTCCATTTTCACTTCGCTCAGGACAGTTTTTGGCTTTCTCCTTGATTTCCTTAACTCGCTGATTGTTCAGTAGCATGTTGTTTAGCCTTTACATGTTTATGTTTTTCCCAGTCTTGTTATAACTGATTTATAGTTTCATACCATTATGATTAGAGAAGATGTTTGATATGATTTCAGTCATCTTAAATTTACTGAGACTTGTTTTCTGGCCTCACTTTGTGGTATACTCTGGAAAATGTTCCATGTGCACTTGAAAAGAATGTATTCAGTTTTTAGGTGGAATTTTTTGCAAATACCTCAAGTCCATCTGGTAATGTATCATTTAAAGCCACTGTTTTCTTGATAATCTGTCCATTGATGTCAGTGGGGTGTTAAAATCTCCTACTGTTATTGTACCTCTATCTCTTGATATCTCTTAATACTTGCTTTATGTATTTACATACCTATTTTGGGTATGTAGATGTTTACAAGTGTTATATTTTCTTGCTGGATTGATCCTGTTATTTGTAATGCCTTTCTTTTGTGCCTTGTTACAGTCTTTGTTTTAAAGCCTATTTTGTCTAAGTATTGCTACCCGAGCTTTTTCATTACCATTTGATTACCGTTTGCACAAAGTATCTTTTTTCATCTCTTCACTTTCAGTCTGTGTGTGTCTTTTGGTCTGAAGTAGTATCTCATAGGTAGCATTTGTGTGGGCCTTGTTTTTTATCCATTCAGTTACGCCATGTCTTTTTATTGGAGCATTTACTCCATTTAGATTTAAAGTAATTATGGGTAGGTATGTACTTGTTGCCATTTTATTTTATTTTATTTTTTTTTTATAGTTCTCTGTCCTTTTTCTATTGTTTATTGTACATTGATGTACATTTTGTACATTGAATATTTTAGTGATTTGTTTGGTCCCTTAAACTATCCTCATTTTTCAAATTTCCTTTTATTTGTGCTGCTTCAGTTGGGTGCTTTTTTAACACCTTGTCTTCCGCCTTGCCGATTTGTGCTTCCGCATCATCCACTTTGATATGGATTCCCTCTAGTGTATTTTTCATTTAGTCATTGTATTCTTTGGTTCTGATTGGTTCTTTTTTGCCTTTGTTGAAGTTCTCACAGAGTTCATCTATACTCCCACGTTCGTTGTGCAGCTTTACAACTAATGTTTTGAACTCTTTATCTGGCAGATTGCTTGTCTCCATTACATTTAGTCTTTTTTTCTGGGGTTTTGTCCTGTTTTTTTTCACTTGGAACATAATTCTCTATCTTGATTTTGGCTCTCTCTCCATGTTTGTTTCTATGAATTAGGTGGAACAGTAGCCTCTCTTGGTATTGAAGGCACGGCCTTGTGTAGGAGCTTCTCTTTTGTAGACTGCATGTACCAGGTGTCTAGGGCAAGCCACATGGAGCTAGAGTGGGTGCAGGCGCAGGGAGACCTGGGGCAAGCTGCATGTTTCTGTCTCTCCTGCCTGTTTCTATGTGGTCTCTCTCTCGTTCATTGTGCAGAGGCTGTTCAGTCTTCAGTTCTTCAGGGGGCATTGTTCTGTCTACAGGTGTAGATTTGATGTGTTCACGAAAGGAGTCGAGTTCAGTGTTGTCTTATGCTGCCGTTTTGAACCAGAAGCTCTTTTGGTATAACTTTGAATAAAATTTTGGCAGTCATGAATAAAGCTCCTGTAAATATTCATGTGCAGGTTTTTGTGGGGACATGTTTTCAGCTCCTTCGAGTAAATACCAAGGAGCATTATTGCTAGATTGTATGGTAATGGTGTGCTTAGTTTTGTAAGAGACTGCAAAACTGTCTACCAGAGCGGCTGTACCATTTCACATTCCCAGTGAATGAGAGTTCCTGTTGCTCCACATCCTCGCCAGCATTTCGCGTTGTCAGTGTTTTAGACTCTGACCATTCCAATAGGTGTGCAGTGGTGTATTCATTCATTCATTCATTCAAAATGCATGGTTTAAGATTTTTTTTTAGTAGAAAGGTATTTAGGTCTTAAAGTTTTATCAGCCTACTACAAATATTTTCTAAAAATCATGACTGAGAGATTCCTCAGAATGGCAGCTACCAGACTAAAGGAAAGAGCCTTTCTCTCATAGTTCCTTTGGGTTTCTCCCAAAGAAGCTTCAGGGAGCTGCTTTTCAGTGAAAGGCTCTCTCATTTTTGTTTTAATTTACATTTCCCTAATGACATATGATAGGGAGCATCTTTTCATATGCTTATTTGCCATCCATGTATCTTCTTTGGTGAGGTATCTGTTAAAGTCTTTTGCCCCCCTTTAAATTGGGTTGCTTATGTTCTCTTTGAGTTTTAAGAGTTCTTTGAATATTTTGGCTAACAGTCCCTTATCTGATATACCATTTGCAAGTAATTTTCCTAGCCTGTGGCTTGCCTTCTCATTCTTTTCACAGTGCCTTTCACAGAGCAGGAGTTTTTATTTTAATGAAGCCTGGTTTACCAACTGTTTCTTTTATGGATCATGCTTTCATGTTGCATCTGAAAAGTTGTCACCAAACTCAAGGTCGTCTCCTTAAGTTTTCTCCTATGTTATCTTCTAGGAGTTCTATAGTTTTGCATTTTACATTTGTCTGTTATCCATTGTGCGTTAATTTTTGTAAAGGGTGTGAGGTCTGTGTCTAGATTCATTTTTTTGCATGCAGATGTCCAGTTGCTACAGCACTTTTTATTGAAAAGACTTTTTTATTGCATTGCCTGTGTTCCTTTGTCAAAGGTCAATTGACTATATTTATGTGGGGGGTTTTTGTGGGGAGGTGCTCTATTCTGTTCCATTGATTGAGTTGTCTATTCTTTCTCCAATTCCACACTGTCTCAATTCCTGTGGCTTTGTAGTAAGGTTTCAAGTTGACTAGTTAGTTTTCTAACTTTATTCTTCTCCTTCAGTATTGTGTTGGTTATTCGGTGTCTTTTGCCTCTCCTTGTACACTCTGGAATTCATTGATGTCCACAAAATAACTTCCTCAGATTTTGAATGAGATTATATTAATCTGTAGATCATTAGGGAGATCTGATATCCTGACAATATTGAGTCTTCTGTGCATAAACATGGAATATCTCTCCGTATATTTAGTTCTTTGATTTCATCAGAGTTTTGTAGTTTTTCTCATGTAGATCTTGTACATATTTTGTTATGTTTATACCTAGCTATTTCATTTTTCCTTCTTTAACATTCTTTTTGTATATGGACCAGTCCCTTCAGTGGCTGGCTGTGGAAGCAAGAGACAGTATAAAGGAATAGCTTAAGTGCTCGTTCTTCTCATGTCACCCTCCAGGGAGGCTTGGGTCAGAGAAAAGACTGATTTCTTCTTTTGTGGTACCATTTAACTTTTGAAAGGTTAAGAGAGAAAGATACTAGATGCGGGGGTAAGGTGGTTGTTAGGATTTCTGACTCTGATGCTCGAAGGAAAAATGGAGGCTTCCTCAGCATAGACAGTCAAAGTCAAGAGTGGCAGGCTCAAGAGGGCCCTAATGAATTGGCCCCTAGGGCCCAGTCTGTGAAAGAGCCTGAAAGCTTTCTGGCTTGGAGAAGACCAGGTGGGCGGATTAGGTGTGTAGTGTGGGTGAGTTCGCATTGCTTCGGGATTTCACAGGATCAAGGCATATTTCACTACATACTAGTCTATAGTCTTTATGGATAATTGGATGCATTTCATTTGAAGGACATTCATCAAATGAATGATAGAGAACTGTTTTAATCCTTAAGCCTATGGTGTTTGATTTTTGACTTAGAGATCTTGCAGTGGAATAAGACATATCTATTTAAGCAAGTTTCCTTTGTAACCTTCATTCTGTTGTCACAGGTCCTCCTAGAATCTTGCGGTCATGTTTTGCTGTATTTACTATCATCTCCATCATATTTCTCCTCACCACCTCTTCACTGTGCCAGCCAAAGTTTTTTGTTGTTGTTGTTGTTTTTTTTTAGCTCACTTTCCTTTGTGTGCTTCCCCTAATTTTAAACCAGAGACTTCGTTTTCATATGAGTCATTTGCTATTTAAAGTTATGTCCTAGTCTGGATATCTAATCTGCTCTCGGGTCTTCTCAGATGTTCCAGGTGTGACTTAAATGACTCAGGGATGTAGGCACCTGTGATTGACACCCTTTAATTTGCCTTTTCATCTTAGCAAAATAAACTCAGAAGCCTGAATGGTCAGCTGTCACCTGATAGAATGGCCCAGCATAAAGTGCCTATATAAATGGTTGTTAGTTATTTAAGCTTTATTGAGATATGATATACATACCATAAAAATGGTTGTCTTTTCCCTATATGTTTAAATAAGTTTGGAGATTAACAAGAAGGAATGAACTGTACCATTATATTTTGTAGGAAGACATACACAATGTATTTGACATCCATAAATATTTGGTTCCTGGGGCTGCTAGTCTGCCTACCTTAGGCATTTGATGAGAGCATAGATAAGTCAGTCACTTATCAAAGCTCATCCATTGGAATTTTGGTATCTGTTGTTTTTAAAAATCAATTCAGTCAACTTTGATTTTTGGCTTTTAGGAAAATTATAAAAATCAAATATTAGTAATTGATCATTATTTCTAGATTTTGAAAAGCCAGTACTTTTCAACTATAGTTAACCTTAAATTTATATTTTTATAAAAAACAAGGGAATAATGCTCTTTTTTCTCCACTCCATTTTGGAATCTGGGACACACTGTGTGCTGTGCTTCCTGTGTGTTCTCCACTGCCTAGAAGCGGATGGTAAGAGTCTTTACTGATTACACACCTGCCGTAAGCCTGGTCAGTGATCCCTGAAAGGCCTTATTTTTTCCCCCTAAAAAATTTAAAATGTAAATGAGTTAGATTCTGCCAGTGAGGAGAGAAAACACAAACATTTATGACTCTGAAATGAACCTGTAGCTTTTAAAGGGAGTTAATACCAGGCACAAACATCAAAAGGAGGAAAAGCAGTTTAAATTTTATAACCTATGACATGCTAAAATATCAAGACAGTAGGCTCAGGTTTTAATTACATTTTTAAAGTCATTCTGCTATTTTGAATATTTAGATTAACTTCTTAATTACCAGGGGTTTGGTTTTCTAAGAGATCGGTTATATTTTTGAAGGCAATATAGGCTAAAAGCTATTTCTCTTGAAAAATACATGTATTCAAGAATAATTTTGAACGGCTTAGAAACAAATGCTGCACTTATTTAAAAGGTCACGTAATTTAAGTCCTAGAGAACTAGATAGTTTGATGTAGCAGAGAAGGTCAGTGGTGATACCGGGTGCACCTTTTTGGTTCTGTCTTTGGGAGTCTAGATAGGGTATCTATTACAGAAAAGTAGAATTTAGAAGTAGAAGGTACTTCAGAGGTCATCTTGTGCATCCTGGTTCTTCATTAGGGGCGCATTTCATAATTCCTGGGAACCTTCCCAAAATTCACCTGTGTGAGCTTCATTTGTAAAGATTGGTTCTGTGGGCCCTGGGTGGGGTTTAGGCATGTGTATTTTGGAACATGTTTTCCCCAGGTGCTTCTAATGGTCCCACCTGAGTAGGAGCCACTGACTTAATTAAATCACCTCATTTAATAGGAAATTGAGACTCAGAGAAGTTGGTTATTAGATGGTCAGTAAATGGTCATTGCTTCTGTCGTGATTTGGTGTTGTGGGCAGTGTTACGGAGCTTCTGGATGGGATGAGAGCATAGAAAGCTGGAGAGACTGGAGACCGGCAGGCTGAAGGAGAATACAGTAGGTGAGTGAAGGGTGGACGGTGATGCTGGGGACCCCAGATTTGTGGGGAATAGTTAACTGGGTGTGAGAGGGAGAAGTAAATGATATTTGAGACTTTTACCTGGTGAATTGGAGAAGTGTAGAAAAGGTGCTGCGTTTTAGGGGTGTTTTGAGTTCAGTTTTAGAATTAAAAGGATTTTAAGTTTCTGTGGTACAGGTAGCTAGAGCTATCTAACGAGAGTTCAAGATTTATGAATGAGAGGAAATCTGAAGGCAGAACTAAAAGTTGTAGGAACCCACATGCCTAGAAGAGGAGATGTCGAAGAGGTCAGGTGGAGATCAGGCCAGCAGCCCTGTGTGGAGGCCGGAGAAGCCCTGTGGTCAGCCATCCTGGACTTTGTATTCCACTGGGAAGGTTTTAGTGATTGTAATGGGAACAACAAATTAACACTTGTTGAACACTTAGTCTGTGCCAGGCACTGTCCAAAGAGCTCATCACACACATACATACGCATTTTCTCCTTTAAATTTTCTACCAACAACCCTGCAAGATAAATAAATCACTCATAGTCATAGTGCTAGCAGAATTTGGATTCGACAAAGACAGTCTGGCTCCAGAGCACACACTGTTCATTAACTGTTGCACCGTGGGGTGCTACAGGCGGAAGCCAGACTCATTGGTAGAGGAAGAGAGTGAGTGAATGAATGAGTCAGTAAGGGGTGGCTGAATACCTGAAGGCTGGGAATAGGGTTTAGATCACCCTTTTCACAAGTCTGCAGGTGGGAGGGATTTGAAGTCTGTATAGATTGAGAAGTTAGGTTTGGGGAAGTTGAACCTCATCAGAAAAGGTGAGAAGCCAGTACAGATAAGTGAGGGGAGGTGTAAGTGGAGTGGGGATGAAAAAATGCAGCTGTGGTGACAAGGCCCTGGGTGAACTTGAGGTCCAGAGCAGGAGTGGAGGGCTTGCCTCCACCTTGTCTGAGAGGGGAGTGGGCTGGTTTATATGCAGGGTTTGGGGCTTTGGGTGACCATGAACTTGACTTAAGGTGGGATTGAGAAGAGGATTTTGGAATTCTTTCTGTGGGGAAGTTTATCAGTAATTTTGTTTTCAGATCCTAAAAGAGAAATCTTAGAGAATTAAAAAAAAAAAAGGAAGAAAAAACCACGCTCGTGGATTCAAAACTATGTTTCTGGAGTTGAGTCAGAATTCTAGCAAGATTTCTTATTTTCATTGTTTTACTTTTTTTGACCACTCATTAAAGGAAACTTTTTTATTCTTTAGATATGGAGGAGAAGGGCTCATATTACCAACTAGGTGCTTAAACCAGGAAAGGTTTCTCCTAAAATTGATTTCTAGATTCTCTTTTTATTTCAACCACAGAATTAGATTCTAACACAACATTTTTGATAGATCTTGTGTCTGTTTCATGATCCAGGTTTCAGATTTAAAATTTAGAAAGTGAGCTTATGGCCAAATCCATGTGTAACAAGATACACATTAAACTAGCGTTGGTCATTAAATAATATAAATGCTGAAGTGATCTTTATGAGATCTCCTTTCCTACCCATTTTCCCTCCTGGGTCACATATGTCTTCATGGGAGCCTTCTGAGATGTAAACTATTTCTTTTGCTACAAGGCTAATAAGTAAAGGCTAGGTTTGTAGGCTCCTGGAAGAATTTGGAATGGTGTCTGTAGTTCAAAGCTTAGACTATGGTGAACTATTTTCTAGATTGCTCTTGATTTGGGAGCTTTTTTCCTTACTTCTCCTGGATTGGCTGAGCTTTCATGTTTTTAGAAATGAAAGCGAATGGTCTTCCTAAGTTTGCAGACTAACAGATGCTTATTTAAACAGTTTAACCTTTGACATACCCACTCAACTGGACCTTTAAAAGTTATGATATCCTGAGACATTGAAAATTTATGTAAATTGCCCAAGTTCATACAACACATAATCAGCAGGGCCAAGATTCCAACCCAGCCTTGTTTGATCTCAAAGCCTATGCATTTTCTCCTATCCCATACTCACAGTGATGAGTGCCTGTCAGTAATAGTAAGTTGATTTCAGAATCAAAAAGTTATGCTATCTTAAATTTTAAATGTAATCTGTTCTGTAGAGCCTTCAGAAACACAAGGGCCTATTCTTTTTTTCTTTAATATACTTGTTTTAAACTGTGGCACTTTATTAATGGAATAGAACTAATTTTGGTCAGGGCCATGAAAAATATGCCTGGAAAAAAGAGGTAAAAGTTGTAATCTGGTAAGCACTTTGGATTATTGCCCTGAATTTTGGCCTCTCTCCCCGTTCTGTTATTTCTCTGAGTTGATGTGCTCGTTTGTAGGGGTAGGAGCTCTCTGTGCCTCAGTTTGTTATTGCCGTCAGCACTTTCAGCTTCTTTCAGGTGGGCAAAGGCCTAGTGTGGAGGCGACGTGTGGAACAGTGGTGTCAAGCCACCACATGGGTGCACTCAGCACACACACATATAGGTATTAGGATTACTGGCTATTGAAAGGGGTCGGTTTTTCTCGTATAGCTGCCAGAAACTGTTGAAAAGTCTAAATAACTGGGGCAACCAGCATATCAAAAAATCTCTAATAGGTGGTTTCAAAATGATCAAAAGTTCATAGAGCAGAGCTGACCTCATAGCCCATGAACACCAGTGGCTCGATCACACAAAACGTTTGGTTTTTAAGTGATTGACATATAGCAACACCTTTAAAACTGTTTTAATGTTTTCTGCTTATGTTGGGCTTGTTCTGTGACTTTCCTCAGGCCGATGTATTAAATGAATTTTATATTTTTTTATTGCAGGAATTAGAATCTTTTTTCCTATTGGCAGGGCTGACAGTTGATGTTTGAGCAGAAGGATAAGTGACTGAAACGTTGGCCACATTTACTTGGAAACACCTATCATCCTTATTAAAGCAAAGAAGTGTTTCCTGTCTTGTTTGAAGGGAAACAGTTTGGATTCTAGTGCAAAGTTGAAATCTGTGGCCAATGCCAGAACGTATGATTTACAAAGCCCAGGGTACCTAGAGCCAAGTATTTCATTTTCTGGTAGTTTCCCTACCTTTGGGAATTTCTCTTAAGTATGAAAGTTTGGACAGTTTCTTTACTTTAGCACAGTGGTCTCCAGCCTTTGTGGCACCAGAGACTGGTGCTCCTGTGAGCATCTAAGGCCTGATGACCTGAGGTAGAGCAGCTGAGGCGGCGATGCTGGTGCTAGGGAGCGGCTGCAAGTACAAATGGAGCTTCGCTCACTTGCCCGCCGCTCATCTTCTGCTGTGTGGTCCGGTTCCTAACAGGCACGGACCAGTACTGGTCCATGGACCAGGAGTCGGGGACCATTGCTCTAGCATACTGTGTGTGTCATGGGGTGGGGGACACTTATAATAGAAAATGGGGGTATCTGTTAGCGTCCTGTATTATAAAAGTCTTGTTGGACAGTTCAGATCATCGGATGCTTATGATAGTCGCACTGTTCACCCACATCCTGGGTTATGAGAGCGAAGGCAAGAGCTTGAAGGGCTTAGGAGCTGATGACTTAGCAGCTGTGTTCTTCCTGTCGGGTTAAAGCATTACATTTTAGATTCTAGGTAGAAACTTTTGTTCTCAGAAGCTTTTGTTCAGTTTCTCAACTGATTTCATATGGTTTGGTTGATGCAGGAGACAGAAAGGAGTCCCCTGATTTTATTATTAGTTAAGGACCTAGAATATTGATGGCAGAGACCTCTGCGAAGCGAGTTGTCTGTTTCTTTGGATAAGGGCTGTGTGACGAGCAATGCCTTTGCGGAGTGACTAGTAATTCTCGTCTGAGGGGCACTTTGAGTGACTTGGGGGACATGTGTGTGCCCGTCTCATTCTTCATTGATAAGTGATTGGCTCGTGAAGTCTGTGCTAACCTAGATTTCTGCTCTTTTTACCGACAGTTTCCTCCTTGTCTCTGGGAAGGAGGGAAGGCTGCCCATGTAGCCACATGGGTCAGGCCTCTGAATCTGTCCTAATGGACTTTGCTCTCTTACCAGGAAGAGGAAGAACAGGAGGAAGAAGACGATGATGAAGATGATGACGACACTGATGATCTAGATGAGCTTGACACTGACCAGTTGCTGGAGGCGGAGTTGGAGGAGGACGACAACAATGAGAACGCAGGGGAGGATGGGGACAATGACTTTTCTCCCTCTGATGAGGAGCTAGCAAACCTTCTAGAGGAGGGCGAGGACGGGGAGGACGAAGACTCTGATGCAGACGAGGAAGTGGAACTGATCCTGGGGGACAGTAAGTCGAGGGCCGACCACGGGGCTGAGTCCTGGCACCCAGGGGAAGGTTCCTTCCCGTGCCAGCCCAGCCCGCAGGGAGGCCACACCAGGGTCCGTGCCCGTACCTGTTGATTCACCCCTTGAGGAAAAGCAGTTTCCCATCTCTGATCCTCTGCTCTCCCATCAGACTCTGTAACCAAATGGCTGTCATCTCCTCTTTATAACAGGTTGGCAGACTTTTTCTGTAAAGGCCAGACGGGAACAGTTTTACGCTTTGCGGGCCATGTGGTCTCTGTTGCAGCTCCTGGACTCTTCTGTTACAGTGTGACGCAGCCAGACAGTCCTAAGCTCGTGACTGGGGCTGTGTGTAGAGGGCGAGCCTGAGGATGGAAGGCCAGTGCCGTTCCTCCCGAGGGCAGAGCTGGCACCGTCAGAGGCGCTGCGCTTCTGCTTTCTACAGTTGTAAAGAAATAAAAGCCCTCTTGTGGAGGAGCCCTTTCCTGTGTGCTTTCGCCTAATGCCTCAAGGCCAGGGGACACATGTTTCTTTGGCTTCTGTTTTGTCCACCCCCTTTCCCCATATTCCAGGTTAGAAAGAACAAGCTCCAATTTTCCCAGTTATTTCCCACTTAGGACAGGTTTCTGAGGTATCCCTGCATATGTGCTAAGGTGTCCCGAATCAACCAGCTGATGGTTCTAAGAGTCCCTTAGCTCTGCAGCTGGACTCTGCATGTTTCCAGAGGACACATTCGGCAGCATCACTGTGACGTGTGTCACTGTTGACAGACTCATGCTTGCTGTGGTCCTGGTTCTTCCTAGTGCCGTCCTGCCTGACTGGGGAGCAATCCCTTGACGTCAGCCATTTTTCACGTAGCTAACCCGGCCAGCGTTCTCGCAACCACGGTAGGTGTTATGCCTAATATGGCAGCCACCAGCCACATGTGGCCATTAAAATTTTAATACACTTAAATTCAGTTCTTCAATTTCATGTCTACATTTAAAGTGTTCAGTAGCCACATGTGGCTACCATATTGAACAGCACAGATAATAGAACACATCATTACAGAAAATTACATTGCGTTGGCCTAGACCCAACAAATGTCAAGCCTCTTCATAGTAGATGTTTGGGTTTTATAATCATTGGTGGTAGGAGGGGGGCGTGCATAGGGGAGGGTGGGTACGGAATATATTTAAGCATATATAAAAGATTTTGTTCTACAATGACCTGAATCCATTTTCTTTGGGATAAACATCGTATGTACTTCTAGCCCTCAAGATGGAAGGCAACTGGCTTAGGGGAGACTGTTTTACCTAAGTCCTCTCGCTAAAATTGTATTTTGAGGAAGCTCTGGGGGCTGGGAGGGAGCCTTTCTATTTGCCCGTCTGTGGTTTCCCAGCTTCCATTTTTTCCATATTGGAGAGGTGGAGGTGATTCATGGTCAGAGCCCCAGGTAAGAGGGACTGTGGGCAAGGGAGATATGACAGTAACGATACATGGGCAGGTTTCACTGAACCTTTTTGTCACCTAAATAGTGACACATGGGGCACAAGCTCTGTTTCCCTTCACTTGCAAGTAATCACTTGCAAGTAGTGCCTCACAGAAGAGTATTGCTTATTTTTCCATTCTTAGTTTGGATATAAAGCCGTTACATTTGTATCTGGCCTACGAAATTAAAGCCTCCTTTAGGCTTTAACTGTTTAGGAAATTCCTTTCAAGTGCGAGAGGTAATGTGGAAAACCTTAATTCTGTCAGCAATGAGAATGTTACTTTAACTTGGTGGGAAGATTTATGATGTGATAATGCCATGACAACTTGAGGACATTTTAGCTTGGGCTCTAGAATTGAGGACAGAGGTGGCATCTGCAGCATGTACTCCATGGCTTTCTCTGTACCCTGGGCTTGCTGATGTTTTTCCTCCCACGAGGGCATAGCTCTTCATCTCTTGGGGCTCCCTGTGGAGCCCTCGAGGATATGATGAAAGCCATCATGACAAGAAAACCACACCCATGTGCCCCCACCTGGTCTTGCATAGGCCCTGGATCCCAGAAAGCCATTGCTTTGATTCCCAGTGCAGGACCCCGGCCCTAGGAAGAGAAGCACCTCGACTCTGAGGTCTTTGTGTTCCGGGCTGTTCTCCCCCAAGGCCTGTGTGTCGTGGAGCAGCAGGTTAAATACCACATAAACACTGCCTATCTACAGCTAGACTGCCTCTGCCTTGGACTTGCAGCAGAGGTCCGCACCAGGATCTCTTGCACACTTGGAGGGTGAGAAAAAGGCCGAGGCAGGCAGGAAGGCAGAGGAGTCCTGCCGCCTGCCCTCCAGCAGGGGAGTGGTACCCGAGCCCTGAAGGCTTGCTTGAACCTGCACCTGACAGCTCCTTGCTTAAAGATTGTATTGTGATCCAGCTGCACTCAGAGTCCTTGGCTGCCAGGCAGAGTTAAGACTCTGCTGTACCGCAGGCCTCAGGTGGGTGGGCCTGGTGTTGCTGGCTCGGGGGGGGGGTTCCCCGGGGGTCTGCCGCGGGCCCAGGACACGTGCAGGGCTTGGCTCTGGGGGAGCAGGCCCTACCTTGCCCTGCAGGCCCTTCCTCCCGGAGTTCTTGCGGCAGGGAAGCCGAGGCGGCTTAGTTTGGATCGGCTGTGTCAGGTACTGTTCTTCGATCTTTCCATCCTGTTTCCCCTGCACCAGTCGTCAGGCCACGCTCGTGCCTTTTTAGACCTAGCAACACTGATTTCTCTAGCCATCTTTTTTGCTTATTTTCAGGACTTCCTTGAATCACGGCCATACTTTTCTTGGTTTTATTTTATCCGTTTCCATTTTCTTCCTAAAGGAGACCATAGTGAATGTAGGAAGGTGTGGAAATATACTTTGTTCTTCCTCAGCTATTGGGGGAGAAAGGCTGACGAGGGGTTGTGTGGAACCAGTGGCTCTTCACCCCCCTCCTCGAACCCCAGGACCTATGGGCATTTACTTGCAGGGCTCCAGATCAGGGCCTGCCCACTTCCCTGGGGACCTTGTTAAAAATCCTTTCGCAGCTTCTGAGCTGTGAATAATCACAATGGGTTCTGAGACCTTTGCTTTACCTTCACTGGGCAAACACTCGAGTCCTAAGCTAGGGACTTTCTTGGATTTTGGTCAGCCAGACACTGCACTTTGGCCTCGTGTTGAGGGTGCTTTCTGCTACTGCCTAATTTCGCCCCTTGCTGAGGTGTTAATGTGGTCTGTCTGCTCCCTCCCTGAGGTGGTCAAGCAAGGGCTCAAGTGCCAGAGACATGCCCCCCGCCCAGGGCATCCAGGCTAGTGTCAGCATTCCTCTGGTCTTGCTGCAAGCCAGCCTGCACCTTTTTGGGAATTTGTTCCCTGCAAAATTCATTTAGAAATTACGGAGGAATGAATCCTAGGTTTGACTGTCCCTGCCTTTGTGAGGTCTGAGAAGAGTGGCTGAGTTAGGAGAACAAGCTCACTCTTGCTTGGGCTCAGCCTCCCTTCTTAGTGGTCCTGGGGGGCAGGCTAGCCCTTTGCAGCTGTTCAAAGCACCATGGGTGGAAGCTTGAGGGGGACTTGCCTGGTCCTTTTAGGGCCTCTAAGGTAGGAAGAACCTCTAGGAATTAGAGGGCACCACATCCAGGTCCTTTGAAAGGCAGAGGTAGAGGTCCCCAGGGGTGACTCCTCCTGCCAAGAAGTATATTCTCCAGAGCCAGCTCCATGGAGTTAATTGATGTTTTTTCTTTCTGGAAACTGGTAATTAGCCTCACTCAGGCACAAATGTATGTATATGCAGGTGCTTCCTTCCTGAGAGCTTCCAGCAAGCCTCGTGCATAATCTAGTCTCTCCCTTTGCTTACCTTTCAGCCGACAGCTCTGACAACTCTGATCTGGAAGATGACATCATCTTATCTCTGAATGAGTGAGGAGCCATCGCCACATGGGAGATTCTTGGCAGGCGAGAAACTGAGTCAAATGAATTCAGAACACCCTCCCTCCCTTCCCTCCCAGGGCTGTGGCTTTTAAGGAACTGCATGGTCTGTACTCAGAGGACTGTGGCTTTGTCTCACTGGGACCTAAAGGCCCTTCCCTAACAACCACCCCAAAAAGACAACAGGGGTTAGGCCCTAGTCTGCTTTCCCTTCTCCTAGGATGGACGTCTTTCCTCAAGGAAAAAAAAAAACATGTCTCTGGGGTTATTTCACAATATATTTTCTTTGTATAATGTTCTTTAAAGAACAAGAAATAGTTTTTTATAAAACTTAAAAAGAAAAAAAAAAAGCCAGGCATTTATAACGGAGGGTATGAACTTATATCCACCAGGTCTCTTGTCCCTGTACTTCATTTTCTATGGAAGAAAATGACATCTAAAGAACAATATAGAGGCATTTTTACATACGTATTTAAATGAAAAGGAAAATCGTGGTTTCTTAAATTGATAAGGATTAAGAATATTTTATTATAAATATAATATATGATTTTTTAATCTGTTCTGTTGCCTCATGTGCTGTCAGGTTAATTTGCTTCCCTTCGTGCTCGGGCTGGGGAGGAGGCCCTGCTTGTTTGCTGAGTAAATGCCGAGACTCACCAGTGTTGTGCGCTGGGGCAGCAAGGTCCTTGTGGATACTGGTTTTGTGGAGTTGAGGGAACTTAGGATATGAGTTCACTCCCTCTATTTTATTTTGTCATTCAGTTTTTCAAAAATCTTTTTTCTTCCCCTTTTCCCCAATGTGGAAATTATAAATCAAAGGCCTTTTTCTTTAATGTAAAGTGTATTTATTTAAAAAAAAATACAAAATAAACTACAAGTCTGTCTGTTTGTTTATGGCCTTTCCCTGTCATCTTTTACCAAAGTGGGGTTTGTCCCTTTCTTTGCAGCTCTAGCCAGGCAGTAGAGAAGACGCCTTCCAAGAGGCAGTCCAGGATGCTGGTGAGGACAGCCTGCCCAGATAAGGCCCTGGCTCAGTCCCCGTGCCCACCAGGGTCTGCAGCTCTGCCCCACGGGGACTGTCTGGTAGAGTCCCACGCAGGGCGCCGTCCACTGTGGACACGGCTCTCTACCCGGTTCTGATCAAGGCAGCTCTGGAGTACAGGTTTGGGGGAGCTGGGAAGTTAGGGGTCCTGGGATGTTTTGGAGGGATGAGCTGGCAAAGCTAAGGAGTGAAAGCGTTGGGGCCATACCTGTGGCTGGGTGGCTGTCAGTGCTGTTCCCTGAAGGCGGTGTGGTGTCCTAGTGGACTTGAGCGGTTCTCCAGTTTGGGCACTTTAGGGGCAGCTGGGGCTGGGTTTGCAGATATTTCACAGGCCCCTAAAATTGGCCTGTGGTTAATCTGTGCTGCTGCCAGGGGACAGTCCCAGGTGCTCTTCCCTTACACCCACCCCGGCCCGTTTTCCTTCCCACAACAAATAGGAGACCCTAGGTCCTTTCCTTTGTGCTGACCCAAATAACAGCCTCTTGGTTTCTATTATGTGGGTGTTACAGAGCCAAAGAGACCTTCTTCCCTTAACTGAGGAAAGGGGACAAATGTGGGTGTGAAGTAAACAAGACAAGGCAGCTAAAACTCACCAGGGGCCGGGAAAGCCCTGCTGGGCTCTGGAGCACCATACAGTGTCACACACTGACACGGGCCTGCGTCGCACAGGTACCTCTTGGTCCTCTAGAGAGCAGAGGTCTCAGCTCCTAAGTTGTTTCATGCCTCAGCTTAAATAGGTTGCTAACACCTAACCAGGAGAAGCGTGACTGCTGGTGCTGAATGGATTAGAAGAAAATGGGTTAAAAGTCAAGAAATAGTAAAAGCACTAGGTTCTCGTCATTAACTGAGCCACTGTCTCTCTGAACTGCCGGAGCTTTTGGGAGCACCCAGTCTCTCAGGTGGAGATAGGGACCTCCAACAGGAAAGCAGAATTCTGGTTGCCTTGACAACATGCCTGCAGGGAAGTGCCCAAGCGGCTAAGGAAGTCTCAGCCCTCATCACTCTGCCAGGGCTCAAGATCTGAGTCACTTAGGAGGAAACATGGAGAACAGCAGCAAAATAGCCACAAGGCCGACTTCGCCTTTAAGCGGCACCTCAGACGGGACCCAGAGCCCAGGCAGAGGCACCGGACACCTGCGGTTAATCGTCTCTTTGAGGCGGTCACCTGAACCAGGGCCTTGACCACCTGACCTGCTATCAGTAGTCAGTGCTGGCCAGGGCCTTTCTGTATGTCACAAAACCCATTAATGTCTTAAGAGTCGAAGGAAGGAAGTGGTTGAGAAGAGGATCCAGAAAAGAGGAGGGTCACGTAACAGGTTGTGGCTCCTTGGGGGCCGAGGAGCACTTGTTCCCGCAGGAGGGTGGACAAGGCGAGTGTTGGAACACCCTCTCTGGCCAGGTTTTCTAGGATCCTACCTGGGGAAGCTGGGAGGCGAAGGCACCCTGCAGGGCAGCTCTGGCCCATGACCCGGTTCTCTTCCAAGGTCCGCAGGAAGCCCTGCGGGCGCCTCAGCCTCCCCCCCGCCACTGCCCTACACCAGACCAGGCCCACTCCTGCTGCTGGCAGGCTGGCCACCTGGGAACGGTGCAGCGGTGGCCAGCTGTGCCCCACTGACCCGTGCTCAGACACGTGGTACTGGTGGCCACAGCTCAAGTACTAAAGGCAAATAAACACATGACACTTCTTGCCTGTGTTAAGGTTCTTGAGAACATGTGTGTTCTTATGAGCAGCAGCTGAAGCTCAGCAAGTGCTTCCCTCTTTCCTGTCCAAATCTGCAAGCTCTTGAAGAGACCCTTAAACTTCACCGTTCTTGGGGAGAAGCATGTATTCTCCATGCTGCTGCACTGAGCCCCGGCCCTGACCTCACGAATTCTCATGCAACATCCCAGCTGTTACTTGCACGGCTTTGAGCCAGCTGGGGTAGTGGACCAGGCCTGGAGAGGGAGTCAGGTGGAGCTCCAAGTCACTTGGGAGCTCACTTCTCTCACTAGAGCATCTGAACATCCAAACTGCTACACAAACATTCAATGGTGTTTGGGCTGTGTTCTATGGTGTCAATTGCTGTATGATGCTGGCCATACTACCTTATCAGAGACATGATGACAATTTAATGCTTCTTCAAGCCGCCCCGCCCCCAGCTCAGCTTAAATGGCTTAGAGCTCTAGCACTGCATGACACCTCAGAGACGGGGACCTTGTTTCCCTATAGAAGCACCATATGCCCAGCTGGCCTAGGAGTGCACACCACCTCACACCTGGGAAACGAGTCAGAGCACCTCCTGACCCGCTGCACGCACTTCCTTGCAGCATCACAACTCAAAACCAGGGCCGAGGTCCGGGGCTACACTGAGATCCAAGTCCGAGCGAGAGCTGGGCTGGCTTACGCCACCCCAGCGTCTCGCATCTCCCACGAAACGCTAGTGACTCGGCTCAGGTCTACTCCACACTGACGCCATCAGCTCCGAACAACCAAAGAAGAGCCGGAAATTCACGAACAGCAGGTAAAATTCAAGAATAAGGACAGCTGCCTCCCACCCTCCATTCCAGCCTTTGGCCTCCAGTGCCCCTGGGAGGCTGAATGAGAGGGGGCCCGTGCAGACTGGTGGCACCCCTGGCATCAACACTGCACTGTTCCTCCTCGTGACCACCAGATGACACGGCTGCTGAAGACCACCTGCCCTCAGAAAGGCCTCAAGGTAGGGCACTGTCCAACAACAGCTACGGCTCCAACTGGTGGACACACACGTTGCTTAGGGTAGGGCGACACAAACTGAAAACCACAGCTGCTGGCTGTGGACATGGGGCTCTGCTCAGGCTGGCATGGTAGGGCCCAAAGCCTACCTGCCCTCATCCAAGATTAAAAACAAATGTGAACAGTGTCGACGCAGCCCGAAGAGCTGAGGGGCTGAGAGCCACCAATGCAGCAGGACTCTGAGATGTGCCAGTGCCGGAAGGCTTACGTAGGGCCTTTTGCGCATGCAGTGGGGAAAGTCTTCCGTCTTTGAGAAAAAACTTGATTAAACCAGGACTCTAAACAGGATTAAAAATCCATCCTCTGACAAAGGCTTTACTGACGAACTTTCCATACAGTTAGTCAAAAAATAAAAAAATACAGAACACAGCAGACAGTATTTCATACACTAGAAATCAACATGACAGGAGTCCCTTCTCATCGCTGTAAAAAATATCCCGAAAACAACATGACAGGAGTCCCTTCTCATCACTGTAAAAAAAAAAAATCCCAAAAACCTAAGAACTTAGTTTTGGTGGGGGACAGGACTCTGGTCCCCCATCAAATGAACCAAAACAACCCAGCAGAGAATTCAAACCAAGGGGGTAGGATAGAGGCGGTGGACCAGATTTTAAAATAACCGCTTTTGTGACAAACGTGGAGCTGGAGAAGACAGGTCTGGGCTAGGCAGTGTCTCTTACTATAACTATCACCATGTGTTCTTCCTCTAGCTTGCCCAGTGTCCTCAGTGCTGACTGGAGGTACTGCTGTGAAAAGTCGCAGGGTGGGAAGGCATACAGCATGCCCGTGCTGTCTCTGCCTTTGGCCCCACCCACTGGCAGGCTGATCACCCCCGCTGCCTGCTTCTGTTTCAAGTAGGAGACCAGGTTCCTGAGAAGCCGCCTCTGTAGGCCTGGCTCCACTGGGGGCATCCCCTCGGTGCCAGGCCCACTGGGGGTGGCCTGGGTGGCCAGCAGCACTGCGTAGCCATTGGGGCTTCCCTGCTTGATGCGCCGCGTGACCTCGTCGAGCTTGGGCTGGTCCAGTCGGAGGCGCTGGGCAATCTTCAGCTGAGTCAACTTACTCCCGGAAGTGTGGTCTTTGAGGAGCCCGCTGATCACCCCCTGGTCCCCCTCTAGAATGTGCATAGATGTCGGGAAGCAGCTGTTTTTCAACACTAGAAGCCCGTTCCAGCCCAGCTGCAGCGTCTGGGCATACTCTGAGAGGTTCTTGAGCTTTTTGGTCTCGTGTTTTGGCTCCTCGAGAGGCTTGGGCTCAGCCTCAGCGGTCCGATGATTGCGCTCGCCCTCGCGTGTCTTCTTCCCGTGGGAAGGGTCTGGCGCCTCGTGGTGGTGGTGGTGGCTCCGCTCCTCAGCCCCGTGCCTGCTGTTGCTGAGGGAGTTGCTGCTGGACTCCTTGGTCCCTTCGCTGGAGTGATTTTCCTTGCGGCTCCGTTCAGGGGTGCGGTCGGAGCCGCGATCCGCCTGCTGCCCACCACCCTTGGTCCTGCTCCGTTCCTCGTAAGGGGAGTGGGTTGTCCGCCCGCGGTCACTGGAAAGGCTCCTCCGCTTCCGCCTCTCCTCCCAGGGCTTGGGCAGGCCCCGGTCCCCATCTCCCCAGCGCTCCCCGCTCCGGCTGCGCACCGAGCGGCTGTAGCCCTCCAGGCTGTTTCGGCGGTCAGAGCTTTTACCGGGGCTGGCCCAGTCCCCTTCCAGAAAGGTCCGGTCTCTGTCCGAGTACAGGAGGTGCGGGGGGGTCCTATCCCGCACCCGCAGGTCGGCATCCAGGTTTCGGTGCCGGGTGTACCCATCGGGGAGAAGCTCGTAATGCACAGGGAGTGGGGAGGGCTGGTACTGCTGGGGGTACCGAGTCTCCTCCGCTTTGGCAAAATCCACGCGCAGCCTTCGGTCTGGACCACCCAAGGGAAAGCCCCTCATTTTAGCGCAGGCGGCCTGGGCTGCGTCCAAGCTCTCGTACTGGATGTAGGCAAAGCTGTCTCCTTTGACGTGATCGATGGTCCTAATGCTCCCAAAGCGGTCAAACTCCCGGGCCAGAGCCGCCAGTGAGGTGTTGGGTCCCAGACCACCCACCCAGAGGCGGGTGGTGGGGTTGGCCTTGCCATAGCCGATCTTAATGGGGTTGCGGCCAATCACCCGACCCGACATGGCCACCTTGGCCCTGTGAGCCATGTCCAGGTTCTGGAACTTGAGGAAGGCATACGCACCGCCCTGACCACGGGCAGGTCTCTTGATGACCACCTCCTCAATGATGCCGTACTTCTCGAAGGCCCGTCGCAGCTCCACCTCTGACACGCTGTGGTCCAGGTTCCCGATGAAGAGGTTGCGCGTGGCCCGCTGGTCATCCTCTGGCATCAGGTCCTCCTCGCACACGGCTGGGTAGCCATAGGGGCGCCCCCGGTCGTCGTACAGCCCATAGTAGTCCAGAGCCCGCTCCCGGGACAGTCCCACGGCGGCGGCGGCGGCAGCATCCAGGGCAAAGGCTGCAGCGGCGTGGCGGGCGCGGGGCTCCCGCAGTGGCGGGGCGGCCACGGGGGAAAGCGAGCGCTGCTTGTACTGGTAGCCGCCATGCAGCGGCAGGTAGCCGAGAGGGTCGGCGGGCGCGGGCGGGCCCGGGGGTGGCGTGGAGGCGGCGGCGCTGCTGCTGCTGCTTCGCCGGCTGCTCCCGCCGCCGCCGCCGCGCAGGTACACGGGCTCCACCTTGAGCGGGCGGTCATAGAGCAGCAGCTGGCGGGCCAGGGCGTGCTGGCGGGCCTCGCGCGCGTCCTGCGGATGCCGGAAGTTCACGTAGGCCACGCGGCCCAGCTCAGGCGTGTGCGACAGGCGCAAGCTGATCTCGCCAAAGCGCTTGAACTGGTGGAAGAGCCGGTCCTCGAGATGCTCGGCGGGCAGCGCGGGGCTCAGGCTGCTGATGAGCAGCGTCTTGTACTCGGGCGCGGCCGCCGACGAGCCGGGACCCGCGGGCTCGGCCCCGGGCGGCGGCGGAGGTGGCGGTAGTGGAGACGCGCGGGGCGAAGAGCCTGAAGCGCCCGGGTCCCCCGAGGCCTTGCCGCCGCGTCCCCCGCCGCCGGCGCCTGAGCCCGAGGAACGGCCGCTGCTCGCACGATGATTCGCGTCCCCGGCGCCGCGGCCGTCCCGATGCCCACCCCCGCCGCCCCCGCTACCGCGGGGTTTGTCGCGGGTCCGCGTTGGAACGGGGTGCTTGGCGCCGCCCGAGGCCTTGTGCGCCGCCCGCCGCCCGCCCGCCTCAGCCTCCCGTTCGCGCTCCCGCGGCCGCTTTGCTGACGATGAGGAGCCGCGCCCGCTCGGGCTCGAGTCTCGCTCGCTCTGCCTCTTCATGGCGCCGGCGCGGCGGGCCGGCGGGCGGCCCGCAGGCCCCTCACAGCGGCGGCGGCGGCGGCCGGGGAGACAGCGCCCCCGGCGCCGCCATCTTGGACAAAAGGACTCGGCGCCGCGGCGGGGCGGGAGCGGAGCCTTGGGGCTGAGCGTCGCGTTATTAGGCTGCGCCCGCCGGCCCGTGATGGGCGGGGCGAGAGCTGCGCCGGGCTTACGTCACCGGCCTGCGCCGCTCCGTGCCACGTGACCCCGTGGCCGGCGAGCGAGCGCAGCCGGAACGGTGAGCTATGGCGCCACCGTGTGGCCAGCGTGGCCGAGGTCCGGGGCTACGCTGAGATCAGAGTCCTAGTGAGAGCTGGGCTGGCTCACGCCACCCCGGGCCTTAGCACCTGTGGGCGCCCGGTTCGCGCCTTTACCGAGCGGCCCCTTTACGTGGTATCACTCGTCTCCTCCATGGCATCTCTTGACTGGGGTCCGGGATTGACAACCCCGAGATTGGAGCACGCCGCTCCCTAAGCCGCGTCCAGGCCCCACGAACCATATCTTGGACATCCTTTAAGTTCAGCTTCACCTGCAGCGGTGTCTGAAAGCCCATGAGGGCCGTGGCTATGCATGCGCAGGGCAACACCTGAGTAGGCCCAGGCCCAGAAACCCAATACCACGGACCTGCAGTTCACGGGGTGAGAACAGGCTTCTTGGTGCCGGACAGTGGGCTGCAAAGGCAGGACCACGGAGCCAAGGGCCAGAGGCCAAACCCAGTAGTCGCACGAATGCCACTTACCTTTCGCTGACCAGGGCCCTCCTGTCCACCTCCAGGGTCAGGACCTCTTCTCCCAGATGAAGTGAGGTGAGCTAGAGAGAGTTGTTGGGCGCATGGCAGAACCTGACCCAGCTTCAGCTACGGGGAGGTGAAGAATGCTAGTCCTTCCCTCCTCCCACAGCCGGAAGGCAGCCCCAGGAGCAGCTAACGCAGGTGCAAAGGAAAAGGCCTTAGAAGCAACACCTGTAACACTGCAACACCTCCTGAAATCTGCCTCCAGAGTTAACTCCTTCATAACCATGGCCATCGGCCCACGGGTAGTAGTTGGACTTTTTCTCCTATTCAATGTGGCCTGGTGGACATGGAAGCCATGAGAACACAGACTTAGGGTGTTAAGCGGAGACAGTTCCATCCTCTAAGACTTCTGGCTCCTGCTGTGGATTTTCCCAGCACCTTTCACGGGCTCAGGACACTGTCAGATCTTAACAGCCGCCTAATTCCTCCACTTAGGGAAGTCTCGGCCTGGGAAGTGACTCAACCTTCTTGCCTTCCTCAGACGTGGTGCCGTGGGTGTGTTATGTGGGCCTGCTGCCGCCGACCACTCCTGGACTCCACGGCAGGCTGTGAGAAGACCCCTTCCGGCAACTGAATTTAGGAACTGCACAAATGAAGTGGTCTGAGGGAAGAGCCATTCTTTGGGAAGCCTGGCTTCTTCGTCCTTCCCTGCAGGGGTCTCCGTGGGTCGGAGGAGTAGGTGTTTGCATGGGGCTGCAGCTCATGCTGCCAACTGGGTTTGCCAAGCACCAACCACACAGGGCAACTAAACCAGACTCTGGGACACTTTGGGGACAAGCCCCGAGAACAACTGTTAGACTTACGTGGGTAAACAAAACCAAAGCCAAAAGGGAGCCTCTCACTTGCTCTTTGTACAAACCGACTCCTGCCAGTCCTGCAAACTCCAATTAGGCAATGGAGGCTTGGGACGGACATGAGACCACAAGCCCAGTGAGCAAGCAGACGGCTAGATCTGACGTGTTTGGTGGAATAGCCAGGCCAAGATTGTCTTTAGAAACGTGACAGTACTGAACATGCGCAGTCACTGAAGTTACCAACCGCCACAGAAAGCCACGCTGAACACACCCTCGGCCCTGCTCACACTGAGCCCAGATGTAAGCTCCTCTTGTGCATCACACCTAGTCCCGTGTCACACAAGCTGTGCTCCCTCGAGCTCCTCACGTGGGGAACATGGTCACTGTGGGTGAGGGATCGAGCCCAACCTCCTCGGAAGCTTCCCTCCAGCCCTGCATAACCGACCCCACGTGCCTCGGCCTGTGTCCCACCCTGGAATCTCCAGCACTGGTGATCGAGGCACAAATATGAATATACCTGAAAACTCTTTGTACACCGGGAAGCACGTACCAGTGGTTTATTCCTGATTTTCATCAGGAGTAAAACCCTATTTCAATATTCACTTTAATTCTCCAAGGACAGCTAGAAATGTTCTTTCTTTAATAAAAAAATCCCACACTTTGAAGTCCTAGAGAAAACAGCAACAGAAGGAAGTGGATCCCCGCACGGGGGCGCTGGAGAGCCAGCATCATCAGGAAAGCTCCAGGCTTCACACCTGACATTGTCAGGAGCCTGCTTAAAAAATAAATTACAAAACGCTGTTTGGGGAAGACAGCTCAACTGCTTTTTTTTTTCCCTCAGGTGCAGCAGGGACCTGGCAGACTACAAATCAGTCCGTGAACTGGCTGCCTTGGGGGCATATTTAGGCATCAGTTCGTTAATCTTCCGGATGTAGTCAGACTTTTCGGCACAGCCTTTGCACGTTTCCCCCCAGTCGTCCAGGATCTTCTTTAGCTCTTTAACTCGGAGCTTCTTCAGGTCCACTGTGCTCAGGTCGATCTGCTTGTCTGGAGGAGAGAGCAGGAGAGTGACCAGTGGGGTGGGGGTGGCCATGGACCGCAGCAGTTCCAGGCTGGATCGCCCTACACGGCCAACCACCCCTTAAATACGCAGTCCTCCTGGGGAGACAATTCCAGACACACGGGCGTGTCAGTGCCCACCGCCCCCAAAAGGGGGAACTGGCCTGGGCCCCTTCACCAGAAAGGCCGGTCTCATGCTGGTAGTGTCCACCACAGACATACGGTATTGCCAGGGACAGGGTGGAAGTCTCACGATCCTCACAGGAGGAACCTCACAGGACTCTGGCTCCCAGTCCTTAAGTGCCTCTTAAAGAGTCATGGTAAACGTCAAGTCACTACAGAATGACAGCTCCAGAGTGACAGGGCAGATGGATCCCCCAACTCCAATTTCCCAACAAGGCCCTGGTCAGGCCCAAGTCAGGAGCTCACTCTCCATGGCCACTCGTTGCCGCAGAGAGCCCATGAGCCGAAGGCACCTCTCCAGGGCCGCGCCGAGACAACCAGCCTGACGAGAGTGGGCGAACACGAGCCCTTGGACGCTCGTCACAATAAAATGTTGGTGCCGCTTTTCTAGAAAAGGACGATTCCTAGCCCTGACTTTCTCTTCTCCACCAGAGACGCGCTCGGCAGGGGGTTGCTGCAGCGCCCCTGACTCCCAGTTTGCCCCTTGGGACGCTGCACTTCTCGAAATAATAACGGTCGCTGGGCCTTCAGAGCTTGCAGCCAGGACAGGCCTATTAAACCCAAGGGACGTCAGACCCCATCCCTGCTCTGCCCCAAGTCTGATGTTCCCAACTCTGCCCAAACAGCCAGATCTTCGCCGACCTGCAAAGCCCCTGGAACCCGCCCAACCACCTGTCATGCCGCTGGCTGCCGCTGCACTGCTTTCCTCGGCCTGGAATGCGCTTCCGTTAGCCGAAGCCTTGGCTACTGCCCCACCTCTTTCACAGTTTGCTGACTTGTCACCTCCTCGAAGAGACCTATTCTGACCCCATGCCCACCGTTTAGCACCGTCTACCATAACTCACTTGCCATGGTTTTAGTTCATCGCCCAGGGAGAAAGTAAACTCCACAGTGCCTGAGCACAGAGGGTGCGGGGTTTGTGAAACGAGGCCTGGCCACTCACCATATTTCAGCTCACAGATCTGGCTGTCCTTCTTCTTGAGTTTCTCGCAGATCTTCTCCACAGGGATGTGGTGGGCCAGGGGCTTCGACACCTCATTGATGATCTTGGTGGCCGCATCGTCTGTGGCCCCAATGTAGTAGCACTGCAGCAAGAAAGAACGATGGCCTTCAGGAGGTGCCACTTGAGAGCTGTCTCCTCCAAAACATACCGACATCTCAAAACATCTCTGCGGGGCCTCATTTTCCCAGGCCTCGTGCCTGTAACAGCGGGCAGATGCAGGCGGTGTAAGCCCCGAGCTTGTAACACACGCCCGACCTGGCCAACCCTGTGCACTCTGTTATGCGTCCTCGCGCTCGCCAAGCTTGTTCTGGCCTCTGGGCACTCACACTGGCACTCACCTGGAAAGCTCTTCTCCCGCCACAGTGACGACCCTCACAGAGTCCTGACCACACTGTACCTGCCTGACTCTCCACTTTACCATCCTGGTCGGCCTCCTTCATGACACCCCATCCCACTGGACTATGATTGTCTGACTGCCACTTCTCTCCTGATATTCCCAGTGCCTGACACAGAACAGGTCCCTAACTGCTAACTGATACTAACAGGATAAAAAAAAAAAAATCACGGCTGCAGAGAAAGCACCTCGGTCCCGCAGTAGTTCACAGATAGCACTCACTCCGGCCTCCAGCACAGACGGCTGGGCAGGGCCTTTTATCCAGCCTGTGAAGCAGAGGGTTAAACACCGGCCAGGGCCAGCTGGGGAGGGTCCCGCTACTCACCAACCGGTTCTCTTTGCCTCTTGCTTCGCGGCAGAACTTTACAAGTTCTTTTTCAATAGAGGCTGGAGAGAATGTGACATCTCTGTCTTTGAGGTCCTGGTAAAATCTTCCCAGATAAGAAACACAAACTGGAAAAGAAGAGAGATATACAGCAATCACAAGGCTGCACCCCAACCCACCAGGAGGAAACTCGGCCAGCAATTCTAATAGGAGATACGGAGAGAGGTGAGTTTTCCATCACGGTTTTTCTCCGGTGCCCACAGTTGGAGATCGCAGATCCTGGGTGCTGGGGTCCCCTGAAGCACCGGGGCATAAGCATCACTCCACGCCCCACAAACGACTCGTCCCTGCTTCTTCCATAAACTTCAAGTCGAGACTGATCGTGTCCTTGAAATGGACTCACTGTGGCCTCATAAACGGATAAACTGGAGGCCGATGAGAAAAACGATCCAAACGCTCCTCATTTCCAAATACAATACCGAACTCTGAGGTGCGGCCTCGCAACCCCACCAGACCCAGCACGGTGCCCACGGCGGTGCCCTCGGGGCTCCCGGCCCGGGCCGCTCCCGAGAGCCTCTGTCCAGAGATGGGGAAGGACAAAAGCTCCAGCGCTATCTCAGCATCAGGCTAAGTTTTCAGCACGATCTGGGTCCAACTGCTCGTCAGACCCATGTTTTCCAGGCCCGACGTCTGCCCCTCCTGGGGCGGATCCCGCTGGGACCGGTCGCCGTCGCCGCCGCCCCCGCCCGTTCCAGCCCCGGCTCCTCGGCGGTTCCATCACCCTGCCGCACCTTCGCAGTCGCCCGGCCGCAGCGTCCGGCTGCCGGGCAGCACGCTCAGAGCCAGCGCCACCGCCAGCCCGTGCGTGGCCCACATCCTCCTCCTCCTCCGCCGCCGCCGCCGCCGCCACCGCCGGACTGAGCCTCGCCCGCCGCGCTGCGCTGCCTGCCGGCCCGGCCGCGCGCCGTGCCTCCCCATTGGCGGGCGTCTTGTGCGCCCTCCCACACGGCGTGCTCCCATTGGTCCGCGCGCGCAAGAGCCCAGACGGGCGGCTCCACGCTGCTCTTCCTCATTGGCTGTCGGCGTCGCCCGCCCTCGGCCCTAGACAGTTGTCGGCCTCTGATTGAAGAAGATCCGGCCACAGGAAGCGGCGGC
>NW_024349803.1:21678413-21829907 GCF_902729225.1 Pteropus medius | reverse complement strand
CAGGCAGGGAGGGCGGCCGGCTGCCGGCAAGGTTTCGAGGTTTCTTTCTTTTCTTTTTTTTTACACCGTCACGTTGGCCGGGGAACCAGCCTTTGCGGAGTGTCTGCAGAGGCTCCGGCGCCTGCGAGACTTGCTACCCGTGACCGGATTGACCCACAGCCCGGCGCCCACTGCTTGAACCCCGGGCGACCCGAGCCCGCTTGCACAAGCTGACAACTCCGCTGGAGGATCTGCCCTAGGAAGGGTTCGCCTCCGGGTGCCATCCTAGACCTCGGAAGCGCCCGGGGCCCCAGGGCGGGGTGCCGTGGCTAGCGATCAGAAGCATGCCGCCTGGCATTGGGTCGGGAGGGGTCCTAGGAGGTTTGTTTCCAGTCCTAGAGGAGTTCCCCATGTCCTCACAAGCTCCAGAAGCCTGACTGAGGTGGCTGGCCCGCCGCTTCCTGCGTCCCAGCTGAGCCCTCAGTCACCTGGCTGCCGGGGGGCCCTCCTGAGTAGTGTGCCGGCGGTGAGAGGACAAGCATTGGAGCTTTCCTCTTTGGCTGCCCTCCTTTCAAGTGCAAAGCTTGGTTATCTGTCCGTGGAGGCAGGAAGTGGGAAAGGTTGGCTCTGTGCTCAGTGCAGAAAGGAGATTTCTCTGGGGTAAAAGGGCTTGGAGCCCAGCGACAAGGGGCGGAGAGGGGAACTTGTGCTGCTCCCATTCAGTGAATTCAGTGGGTCAGTATCAGGTATTCGTCTTTAATTCACATCACAGCAATCAAGGGAGTGGGGAAGGGGGAAATCAAGTGGCAGATATTTACATCTAAAAGTCACATACTTGTTGGATTTAGAACATGCTACCACAATATATACAGTAAAATACCTCTTGGGATACTAGTACAAATTTTTTTCTTTTAACTTTGCTTTCTGGTACAGGTAAGATCATTTTTTGAACCACTTTTTTTTTTAAACATAAATACACAAAAGAAATGGTTAGAAGTTTTCTTATTTTAAATAAGCACAGAATGCCAGAGGTTAAAAACACATTTATAGGGCTGAATACCAATTGGACATCACACTCTATACATTTTTTGCTCAAATTCCTGTACAAATACACAGCATTCAAATAGATATTTACAAGTAAGCTTGAAAGAATGAAAATCAGTATTTCACAATCTCTTTCAGAGGATTCTCATCTCTGGCCTCCTGCTTCCTCTCAGACTGGCTGATTCTCCGACAAAAGGAATTTGGAATCTATTCTTTTCGTCTAGTTAGGGAAGTGGAGAGCGAAAACACAACCTGGCCCTCCTTGCCTACGGAAAGGCCAGAAGAACCCATACTGCTCTCCTTACCCTTCCGTACCACCAGGTGAAGGTAGATGTTCTTATGTGATGACTGCCTTGTCCAGGGATTGAGGTTCAGAAGGGCCCCCAAATCTAAAGATGCCTTCCTACCTAAGAATCAAATCTACAGCTAGCCCCCAACCCTCTAACACTTGTGAACACCAGTGGTCCAGGCCTGCGCCCCCGAGGTCGGGTTGCCATGATTGACCCGCTTTGCCTGTAGTCATCCTTACAGTATCAGGAATGATCCACACTGGCACTAAATACCCCCAGATGCCCCGAAGGTAATGTGGCCCTCCATCTTTCCTCACAGGTTACTTGCTGGCATTCCTGTTAAACAGCTGGTGTTTATTTACAAGAGAGAAACACCCTGACGATGGCCTCGTCTGTTTGGAAAGAAGGGCTCTGGGGAAGGGGTGGGGAGCTCAGGCCCAGGGCCCGACCGTGGAGGTCAGACAGGCCAGCAAACAGGGACAACACACCTGCTCAACAGGGAGAAGGCAGCCTTGTGACCATCGAAGTTGTGAACTCAAGCAAAAGAAGTCTGTGGAATAACCTAGAAACACCCTGGTAAAATACTATCACCTCCCCACCCTGTCCCCTCAATAAGAAACCAAGAGGAAAATCAGTGCCCTGACCTGGAAGATTCCTACAAAGTCTCCACTGCGCTCTGCCCAACAGACCGGGGCGGCTGGAGAAACTGCCCTCCCATCCGCTCTGAACCCTGAGTGGTGGTCCCCACGGCCTGGGGCGGGGGCCCTGCGCCTGGCCACTTGGTAGAGGATAATTCAGCCTGCGTGGTTCTCCTCTTCTGGAAGAAGTTGCTTCCCGCCCTGCTTACCCAGGAGCTCGCTGAACCTGACCGTGAGTCCTCAGGGACTGGAAGCCTGGCTGGGCAGCCAACCCCACTGCTCAGAGGTAGTGCTGAAAATCCCTGATTCGGGCGCTGGGTGGCGCTTTCTGGCCACTTCTGAAACGTCAGGATTTCCGGCCCCTGCCACACCTCTGCCTCGCTTGACCAGCTCATCTCTCAACACGTGGCCTCCTGGGCCTTGGGAAGGAAGGTGGCGAGGGTTGTCCCTCTGGCTCCACATGCCCACTCAAGCCCGAGGATGGGACGTAACCTCTGCAGATCCCTTCGCTGAGGGGGCTCCGGTAGGGCATGAGGTGTACCGAGTGGGAAGGAACGAATAGTCAGACGTGGAAGCGATGGAGGGAAGAATCCGAGACAGCTGGAGGCAGGACCGGCCGGTGGAAGCCTGGCAGTGCGCCCGGGCATGCAGTCGGGCCAGGTCACATGCCTGAGCGGGCAGGTGGGCCCAGCCAGCCCGTCAGTTGCATATTCCTGGACGAAAGAGTGGGCAGGTGGGCAGGCATTTGTGCAAAAACGGCTCACGGCCCCCTTGTTCGCCTGTGACATGTAGTCCACGTGGTCCACACAATCCCTGAATACAACCATGAGCTCTTCTGTCCACACAGCAAGAAGAGAGGTCCCGAGTGCAATTTCCATTCTTCTGTGCATCTCTACCCTGGAGGGAGGGCCCGGGCTCCTACCCTAGACCCTGCAAAGCTGCGAAGCGGTTCTGTCTGTGCAATATCTCCATCTAGCTCCACGTGGTCTGGAACTGCAGGAGGAAAACAGCATCTACTGCACAAAGGAAAGGAAAACACATAGAAATGGGAACACATGAAATGAAGAGAAGCCACAACCCTCATGCTGCTGCGGCCTCTGCGTGGCAGCGCACACGTTCACGGCAGGAGAACGCAGACTTGGGTGTTCTCTCCTGAGTGCCAGGCCTCTCTGGCTCCCTGGGGGCGACCTGCTTTTCAGACCTGCAATGGATGGGCCAGCTGCTCACTGAGGACGGTGTCCCGCCACCTCCCTGCCCCTCACTGCTCCCCTCGGCCATGCTCCCAGGACGTGCGGGCCTGTTCTTCCTTGGCGCTCCCAGGAGGCAGTGAGGCCTTGCGGTGCAGGCCCCGGGGCCTGTCGGCCTCTTCGCGCAGCAGCACAGCCTCCTCATGCTCCAGGGCCGGCAGGCGGGGGTGGTAGGGCTTGGGTGGCAGCGCAGGTGGGTCCATGGGGTCCTGAGGGATGACACATCCTGGGGCTGAGTGGCTTCGGCAGGGCTGGACCTTGATGGAGTCCAGGACAGCGGACTCGGAGAGGCTGTAGTGGACAGGGAGGTAGGGGGCCTCGAGGTCTCCGTCAGCGTTCCAGGCCTGGCTTGGCATGGAGTCCATGGTGTCGGTTCGAGGCGGGGCCTCTGAGGAGTGCCCAAAGTTACTCTCACTCAAGGAGGACACGCCGCTGCTGGCACTGCCGGACAGCGTAGAGTTGCTGCCATCCAGGCCCGACTGGGGGCTGGTGGGGGAGGCTGGGATAGGGTGGAGAGGAGACTGCAAAAGAAAGCGTGGACAAGTTAGAGTCCCCTCCCTGGGCAGACGGATGGTGGCCGTGGGATGGGACCAGAAGACTTCTTAGTGCACTTTACCGGAACCCTTGGCGACAGCGTGTTTTGATTTCTCAGCAGCAGTGCCCCCGCCCCGGCTCCCTCTTCCTCCAAGCCCATAGGGCCCCAGAATCACCCGCATTCATGGGCTAAAACATGGCCCTGCCTGGTTGCTGGCTTGTGTCCCCTGAAGCAAGGTGCCAGGCTGCTGGCTGTGGTCTGGGGTATGACAGAGGGGCTGGGTCGGCAGGCCAGCTGGGGAGGCCAGAAAGAAACTTAGTTGGCCACGGATCAGAAGAGTACTTCCTGTGGCTAAAACCTGTGGCAGAGTCAGTCTTTCCCACTTTGCTTTGGCGCCTGGGGCTTCTTGCTCTGACTGGACTCCAGCTTCAACTGTTCTGTGATCTCCCACGGGACCGGTTCTTCACTTCCCGAGCTGTGGCGTGCTGCCGTCTCGTGGTGTCCGCAGAGCCCCAGTCCCCTCTGCTTGTTGCCCTTGCATTCTGGGAGCGTGAAGCTGTGTCCAGGACCCCCTGTGCCCCCAACCCCCACTCCTACACACTGGCATCTGCGTCCCGAGCCAGCGCGTGGCTTCCTTCAGGCTGGGCTGTCTGGCCCAGCGGGCAGGGCAGGGCTCTAGCTTCGAAGAGACAGCTCGTCTCACAGCCTGGGGCTGGGGCTTCAGTACCTTACCTTGCGCAGGGTCCGGGCAGGGAGGGCCGGGGGCGTGTCACCCAGGGGGTGGTGGAAGGCGTCAAAGTGTAGGGAGTAATGACCTGCAAAGGGAACAGAACCAGAGCCTCAGCTGGGGCCGCTCTGGACTGCACACCAGCCCGTCCTGCTGGGCCAACTGGGCAGATGTGGGAAGAGTATCCTGGTCCCCTCAGTACTGGAGGCCACAGAAAAACCTCTTTTCACTGATGTTCTCCAGAACACGGGCTGCTGCAGTAAAAGACACTCGCATTACACAGGAGGTCGTGTGTCAGAGCCCGTGAGGCAGGCTGCAGGCTGCAGGCAGTGGCAGGTCTCTGGCCCGCTGGGGGGCGATGGCAGTCCCGGTGTCTTCAGCTGTCCTGGAGGAGGGCTCACCGGGCTCCCTGCGTCCTCAGGAACCTCAGCGACCCTAGAGCCCAGCGGGATCCTTCCCTTGACGGGAGAGTTTTTCCTCGGCCGAGACAGCCTGGAGATGGGAGCCCCATCTTCTTGGCCTGGGGGGCGGCTGCCCTCGCCCCTGCGCAGAGCCGAAGACCGGGGACTATCTGGGGGGCCCGCTGGCAGTCTTCTTACCATGCAGCAGGCTTCGGGGAGGCACTGCGGGGGGAGGCCAGGGGGCGCCCCATGTGGGCAGACAGGAAGGGCTGGGCCTCGCGGGCTCCACTATCCAGGCTCCAGCTGCTGGGGGCTGCTGGCGCCGCTGAAGGTGGAAACATGGCATGAAGGGAGCTACTTCTTGAGCCGCCCTCCGGGAGAAGCCCATCCTACAGCTCCGGGCTTCTCCAGGCGTGCACTATGTACCCGGCACATGTGGGATTGGTCTGCTGGCCCTGGGACAAAACATACTGGCCAAGCGAGACACTGGCCCTTAGGAAGGAGTGGCCAGGGACTGAAGCCGCTTAAGAAGATGGCAGCAGAGCGAGCTGATGTCTGAAGAGCACTTAGGATGAGGCCAGCCGAGAGAAAGTGCGGCGAGCAGCGAGCACCTGCAGCCTCCAGGGTTTGCTAGGAGGAGAAGAGAGAACAGAAGAGTGGGAAGAGGAGCGTGGGACAGGCTGACAAGACCGCGGGGACAGAGCGCGGGCCCCAGAGCTGCTCACAGTCAGAGTGGGGGGGCGGGGGAAGCAGGGAGCGAGACGCATGGGGCGCAGAGACTGCTCCTTCTAGGCTGCCGCGTGGCCAGGACCTGTCCCCTAAATTGGCCCCACAAAGGGCCTGTGTAGCGTACAAGCTTTGCCGTTCCTGTCCCTTCAGCGCCAACTGGCTGGGGGTGGGCCGCACGGCGCTTCTCTGGGCCGGGGCTGGTATTCCCAGTGCCTACCGGAGGGAAGTGTGCGAAGCCCAGGAGTCGTGGCCAGTGGCCGAGTCTACCTGGATCAGCCGCTTCCTGGGGGGAGGTTGGGCTGTGCAGCCCGTGGGCGCTTTAGGGAATGTGGAGAGGCCCTGTTCCTGGCATCCACATGCCATGGATGTAGGGCTGAGTGGGACCTGGACAAAGGGAGGAATCCAGTGCCAGAATGCCAGCCCCTCAGCCACAGCTGGGGTGAGCGACTTCGCGGGAGGGGAGGGGAAGGGAAGGGAGAGGAGGAATGGCTGGACCTCAGGTCGAGGATACCACTGAGGAGCAGCAGGGGACATGCACATCCTGTTGGCCAGCTCCTCCCGGAGAACAAATACCTCCGAGGAGAAGAAACATGCCCTTTCTCTGAGGGAGGCAGCCAAGCGCCATCTCCCTTTTGGGTTGTTGGCAGCAGAGAGGAGGCTCACGGTCCAGGGGGCCTGCTCGCTGGCTCCCTTAGTGAAAGGCAGTCTCAGTGAAAGCGAGCCTGAGGAGGCTGGGGTTCAGCTTCTTCCTGCTCCAGTACTAAGTGGGCGATGCCAGGGCCTAATGGGTCCTGAGAAGCTCTGGGAGGGAAGGAGCTGGAGCTTAGCCTTCAAGGAGGATGTGGCAAGAGGGGCTGGGCTCCAAGTGGTCCAGGGACAAGGTGATGTCCATTCTCTTCTTCCTCGTCGGTCAGGAAATGGTGTGGGCTTGCAGGGGAACCTAGGGTAGAACCCCACTATGCAAACAGCCTCAGGCCTAAGGAGGACTGCTGTCCCTGGGATGGGTGATGGCTGGTGGCAAGAGGGAGGGTATGGCAGTGACTGGGTGGGGCAGGCACTCAAATGACGCCTGGAGGGAGGACAGATTTCTGAATCTGATGAACATCAGGTGGATTCCACCGGAAGGCCCTCTCAGAGGATCTGGGTGACCCCAAGAACAGGACAGGCCCGTCCCCACACAGGCTCTCCCTGAGGTGTGGCACGAGCTTCCTAGTTGGTCCTCAGCACTGAAGCTCCCTCTCCACAAAAGGAAAACTTTCGTCTCCATAAAAAGCCACCAAATTTCATAGAAGCAGCAGCCTAGAGCTGGGTCTGGGCAGCTTCCCCAAAGGGTTCTGACAGCCCAAGATCTCACGTGCACACCTAGGCATCAGAAGAATTGAGGGGTCGCACGAAGTCCACCCACAGGGGCCCAAAGGAACTCGCAGCCAGGAAGGCGACGGGGGAAGAAAGCCGGCAAGGCTGCAGTGGCTCACAAGGGCTGACCGCCTCAGCCGCTCCAGAAACCAGAAACCAATGAGCTTGCCCCGACGTGGGTGAGCCGTGATGCCAGCGGACCAGTGCCCTGGGGCTGGTGGGAAATCTAAGATGGAGTGACTTCTCCTAGAAGAGGGGCAATCCCCACAGTGACCCCGTTTCTTTCTGTGTCACCAGCAGTCCAGCACTGGCCTGAGGTCCCCAGTGTACAGTCTATAGCCCCACAAAGAAAGCTATCTGCAAGTGAGTAGTGGAGTCCTCACGGGATTCAGGATCCTGGTGACGAGCATGTACAGCTCCGGCCCTGGAGGGCCCAGGCAGGGACTTAGGGAGTAATTACTCTGGCTCGTGTTCCCACCAGGCGAGAGCTGGCCTTGCGGCGTGGACACGCTTGCTCTAGGCTGAGCCTCTTCTGTGACGACCTGTTCTCCTCCCCATGCCTTGGGAAGGTGTGTCCAGCCTCTTGCTACAGCCTGGTCCAAGGCCCGAAGCTCTTCTGCGTCTGGCTGGTGCAAGGTCTCCGTCTGGCCACTCAGCCATTTGATCTCTGAGCCCACCTGTGCTCTTGGCTGGTTCTGAGATTATTCCACATCTCAAGTGAAGAAAAGCCACTGTGGATTCTGGCCCTCGAGGCCAAAGGGGCATTCTGATTTGGGGTCCAGGTGCAGGGCTCCAGGTAAGCTGCACATTTTGGGGATGTGCAGCCTTGAGGCTAGGACAGCATCTTCAGCCAGAATCTCCATGCCCTTTGTGGTTGGGCACCCAGGGCTGGCACCTACCAGGCACTGAGGTTGTGGATCCAGTATCTGGTGTCCTTAGAGAGGACACAAGCATGTCCTCCATGATGAGCGCGGGAGAAACAATGACAGTGGGGACAGCAGACAGCATTTAATGAGATGTAATGACGAAAGATGACATCTTTGAAGGGATGTGTTCTGATGGGATGGGTGGTCATATTGTTGGGGACTGAGTGTGCCATGACCTCCAAGAGATGGAGGAGAGGAGAGGGGAGGGGAACCCACAGAGATGCGCTGACGTGGGGCCAGGTTCTGTGTGGCAGACGGGCTCAGCAGAGTCCCCTCTGTGTGAAAACTAACTCGGCCTTCACGTCTGGGGCTCTAGGCCAGGGTCATATGGGTCCGAGCCTGGTTCTTCCATCAGCTGCTGGAGCAGAACACAGAACAGAAGTCCACTATCTAAGCAGCCTCTGTTCTAGGGACTTCCTAGGCTCATGGTATAGTTGATGGGCTGGCAATGTGCAAGATGGACTCCATAGCTGCTGGCCAGAGTGGCTACAGGGGGACTGGCTTCCCTCAGGGTACCCGGGCTCCCCTTGGAGAGGACTGTCCCTGGGAAATTCACTTTGCTACCGCCTGCCTTTCCCACTCTTCTCAGGAAGTAATTGGCCTCAGGCCTGTTCCGAGCAATGAGGAGCGGGCCCTGAGGGCCCATGCTGAGAGGGATCAAAGGGGCTACAAGACCTGCCAAATTTGGAGGTGCCCAGGATAGTGGTTATAGTGGTTACTCTCAATGAGCACACAGCAGCCTGAGTTTCCATTAGGTCAGGCTCAGGGCAGATGGCAGCAGGGGCCTCTCTGAGGTGAGCTCTGGGGAGGGAGAGATACAAACCAACATGATCCCAACCTCGGCACCAAGCCAGACGTGGGAGAAACGGTGAGCACAGGACTTGGTCAGGACCCTGGACAGAGATAGGCCTGGGGTGTGGCTTGGCCTTGGCCAACCAGGGCTCAGGGACGAAGAGTCAGATGCTCAGTCAGATGAGGACACACATGGGAGAAGGCCACCTGGGAAGGGGAACAATACCTTTTTCAGCCACAGAGAGATTGGGGTCACTGCAGGGTTTGCAGGCTCCGACCACTTGCTGGAACAGGGCTCGCTGGAAATTTGGCAGCTGAGGGAAAGAAAAACGTTGAAGAGGGTGAGAACCACCAGGTACACCTGGGGCGGGGGTGGGGGTGGGGATGCTGTGGGCCGCAGGAGGGCCGCCACGCGCAACGCCCGACGCAGCGCCCTCCGGCATCTGGTGAGGCTCCGGGCTGTGTCACGCGTGGCCAAGGAAAAGGGCACAGGCACCTGAGGGTACCCTAACTGCATCTTTGTGTCCTGCCAGGGAGACACACTGGCAGAAAGGATTTAGGGACCCCTTTCACCCGTGTGCTGGCAAGTTTAGCCCCACAGGCCCACGTTGGCACTGAGGGTGGGGAAGGGCGGCGCTCAAGCCTAGAGTCGCAGACAGGGCCCACTGTTTTGGTGGGCAGCTGCCAAGTAGACCTGCTCCCTCCACCTGGCAGGGCTGATCAGGTACAGGGAGGTACCACGGAGAAACTCCTGGCACTCTGGGACCAGGCGACAGTTGCTTAGAGGTGACTTTCACGAACTCTGATGGAAGGACAGGGAAGATTAGGTAGGGGGAGGGGTTCATCCCTGTAGCAGCTGTCCAAAGCCTTCGGCGGGATATTTGGAGAACTGTGTAAATGGTGTGCAGAGCAGTCTTCGCAGGTAGTGAGGGGCTTTGGCTGGATGGACAGGAGGCCAGTGAGGATGCCCTTCACCCGCACAGGGAGAAGGCCGCCCTCTGCTTCCTCTGCTGCCTTTTCGGAACAGGAAAGAACCAATTTCCTCTGCCAGACTCTTTAGGGATGAGTTCAAGAGGCTGAAGGGCAGACAGCCACATAAGCAGTGGTGGTTCCAACCCTGCCACCATCTACCCTCACTGCACTCTGGGTTGCTGGTCCTCAGATTCACTGCAGTCCCCACCCAGGAGCCCGGTAGCCTTCTGAGGGTCTTACGGCAGAACGAGGAAGGCATGGAGGGCAATGCGGAAAGCCTAGCAAGTGCAGTGAGGGACGCCTAGGCCAACATACTGGCGGCAGGGGATAGTCAGTGGGCAGCATGTACTACCTGTCCATTCTCCAGGATGGCTGCTGGATACATGGCACTGCTCGGACGGTCCCGATGCGTGGGCAGCAGCAACATCATTTCCCGGGCATGGCGGTACTTATCTGGCAGAGAGGGAGAGCCTGTAACCAAGTGAGAACAATCACGCACAGATGACAAGCCACGAATGGAGCGCCCAGTGGGCAAGCATCCTTGGGGCCAGGGAACCAGGGTAGGCGTCCCCTTGCAGTTGGGCCAGGATGAACGCAGCAAGCACAAGAGAATGAAGCAGAGTCTGATGGTTAGATGGTGCTGGGGGCTGCACCTCGCATCCCAGCCGAGGCGGATATGCTGGGGCGAGGTGGACCCACTGAAGGACGCCCTCTCCATGCTCAAATGAGAGTTGGAAGTCTGGAGCTGGGTGCCTAGAAGCCCCTGCACCCAGCAGTCTTGGGAGATGGGTGTGGCCTGGATGCCGGGTCCTCTCGGGGGCTTCGACATGGTTACAGGCCGGCTTTCAATGGAGCCATCGCACAAAGACAGACATGAGGATAACACAGCGGCATGGTCTTCACTCGACACCCCGTGTCTCCACACACTTACCTTCTGCAGACACCACTGGCCTTCCACGGCCAGCCCCCAGCACCTCTCCCCAGGGGTTCTCCCCTCCCCGGTCCCAGGCCCCCAGCGTCTGGCCCCTGCCCTCCTGGCCATCCTCCTGCAGCCCTGGAGCCAGACTGGGTGGGCACCCAGGGCCCTGCACCAGGTGGCTCTCCAGGGCCTCTTACTCTGAGACTTGCCCTTTGGGGAACTCGGGGTCCTGGGACTAGTCTGGGAGTTGTGGGGCTTTAATCCAGGCTCTCACGTTAACTCGGTTTATGCTCTTCTCTCGTGAGGCCTTCTCGGTGACCTCCTCTGGCTTAAGGGGCTGTTACAGAGGCCAGACCACTTCCGATGTGGTGTGGCCAGTCCCCACTGACGCACGCCATAGCTGTAGGCTCTGGAACCTGTCCACCCACGGCCCTCAAGGGGACCTCCCACAGAAGTAGTGGATAATTTGCTGGCTTTCCTCAGGGACTGATAGTTTGGAAGGCCCTCCAACTGTGTACCACCAGTGCCAGACACCAGCCTGTCCGCAGAAACTAGCGGGGTCTTCTGCACCCCTCATGGGGGGTTACCGGGACCCCAGTGCCCACTGGGAGCCTCTGGCCGCCCCAAGTGGTTGAAACCCCTCTCTGCGGGTGCTCTCGGTGAAGCTGGAGCGCTGAGACCATAGAAGGGCTCCCTCTGGGAGCTGACCTGCAGCCCTGGCGGCTCTGTGTCCCTGACACCCAGGGTCTCTAGGGCCGGCCTTCGCGTGTGCGGTGGAGGCGCCGCAGGGCCATGCCTGAGGTCGTCTGTAGCGGGCATGCCCCAGCAGTCTCTGGAAAATTCCTTTCGTACTCAATTTAGTCCAAGAAGATGAGGCTTAAATACCTTAAGAAGCTGGTATGATAAAAACCTATAATGTAGTTATTTCTGGAGACTTCTTCCAAGGGGGTTTGAGCAATCCTATTTGGAGAACTCCAGGGCTGGCTTTAAGATCTGGTCTTAAAAGTATCCATCATTGATAAAGGAATGAGTGAAGTATGCTTTTTGGAAAAGCTAGGCCTAAATTATTACTATTTGGTGATTTTTCACTGATTTCAGTGTTTTGTTACAGAATTTGTGCTCTGAGGCTATCTCAAGAAGATGGCTGTGTGGAGAAAAATGAAGAAGAGAGCCTAATCCCACTGATTTCTGTGATGCCTTTCCAGCATGAAAGTCCCCAAACCCTGCCAGCCAGTGTGCACAGAAGACACACAGCATCTCTACACCGACTCGGCCACATCAGATTCCCATCCACTACCCACTGCTCCCCGGGTCAGCAGTTGGAACGCTGTATGCTGCCTTTTTCAGGCTGGCCGGGGGCCCTGACCTCACGGAGCTCACAGCCTTGTTTACCAGGCCGGCCCCAGATTTGCGCACTCAACATCCTGATACACGCTGGGGGGCTAGGGGGCAGGGCAGCAGTCTGCAGGCACGGGTGCCACTGAGGATGTGTGTCTGTGTTGCAGAGGTCCCTGTGGTGCTAATCCGGAGGGGTGCTCTGTGCTACCACTAAATTTCCCAGCTCCACCACCTCACTTCCCTCCCGTTGCCCTCTGCCCTGGGCAGCCAATCCCATGATAGGAGACTGATGGCTGCTTTTCAAGAAAACATTAAAACTGTTTTTAAATGGACACAAAGGCTTTTGTTTCACAGGACATCAGAACTGCTTGGGCTGCAGTCTGGTAAACCCCAGGGAGGCTAAGCCCCAGCACAGCTGGGTTATTCAGGGAGGCCCAGGCACAGTCCCCACGTTTCCTAGGTCCTGATCAGTCCTTGACCACCAGGGGGAGCTGCTGACTTGCAAGAGTTTGTGCCTTGCAGGCGGTTTAGCCTGAAGGTTTCCAAAGCAACGTGGACCGCAGCAGAGAGTGTCAGAGGGCATGGCGAGGAAGGCCACTGGTGTCACGGCCACTCTGGGGAGTGGGGGAAGTGACTCCAATGTGAAGGAGTCTCCAGAACACCTGCTTCATGAAAGCCTTCCTCTCACCCATAGCCCCCGACATAAACCCCAAGCGAGGGGACTGCCCTTCCCCCTGCTCCCCCAGTGCGTCTACCGCCGTATTTACGGCAGTCTTCCTCTGTGACGCTGGGTCGGGCTTCTATGTCCTCTCACAGGGCCCGACACTGTGCCTGGTACCTGCCGGGCCTGTGGTTTTCTCCAGATGGGCCTGCACACAGATGTGGCAGCCTAGAAATAACTTCCTGCTCTTTCTTAATTGCCCTGTCCTTACCACCATCCTCTACTTTGGGCCCAATTCTATTTAACCATTTTGTTTACTTCTGTACTTGATGTCTACTCCAGGAAGGGAAGCGGCCTCTCTCAGCCTTTCTCTACAAGGTATTGTGGAACTTGGCCGTTGTGATAGCTTGTCTCTAGAGACGGTGCCTATGAATGCCTTGCCTCTCAAAACGCACAAGCCACTTCTCACACAAAGCAGAGTCTCATTCCCCACCCTGGTACCTGGGTTGGCCTTAGTGACTAGCTGACAGAATGTGCCAAAAGGGACATTCTGAGGCTTCCAGGCTGGGCAATAAGAAGCCTTGTAGCTTCTGCTGGGGGCTCTTGGAATGCTTTCTTTGGGGAAATCATCGGCATGCTGTGAGAGCCTGAGCCACACAGAAAGGCCGTATGTAGGACTCAGGCTGACAGCCTCTCAACTGGCACCATGTGACAGAACCACCTTGGATGTCCAGCCTAGTCGAGCCTCTGGATGACCCCAGCCCCAACTGCCATCCGGCTGCCAGCTGATGAGAGACTGCAGTGAACTGCTCGGTGACCCCTGTCACCCCACCGGACCGTGGGCCATGATAACGAATGGTTGGTTTAAGCTGCTAAGTCTGGGGGTGGTTTATTATGTAGCAATAGCTAGCCAAGGCATCGGGGAGGAGGGATTACCGCTAAACGGGGAGAAAACAACTTCTCTGTTCAACTCTGGTGGCGCAAGAGCCACGCAGATCCGTCACCGAGCCCTTGGAAAAGCGTGACGAGTGACAGAGGTGGGGACAGCCAGCCTGCAAGGTCCCTGACGGGGTCTCTGTTCTCTCCAGGGCACAGCCTAGAAGTGTCCTAACAATATCAGAGGGGAATCGCGCTAAACCGTCCATCTTTTGTGGCCGCCTGATTTTATCAACGGTTATGGTTTAGAGAGCGTCTTCAGCAAGAATACGCGATGCAGACTTATACGTGGCTGAGTACATCTTGTGTTCGGGTTAGGGAAAAGAACCATGCGATTCATCACAAACTTTGTTTCCGCAGCCCTATTCAGGACCGTTTACTCCAGGACACTGCGAACGCTGCCTCCGCTGCCGCGTTCGTGGCTCACCTCACAGGCTTTCCTTCCCTTTCGCTCCTACAGCCATCTTTTGTCACACGAATCTTTAAAACACAAATCCCTGTTTCTTCTTTATGTGTACAGCCTTTACATGTTGACGAATTTCCAACAAGCACCCACTGGCTGGTTCATCGTCTTCTCTAGTCCTAGCAGGGTCTGCTCCCGAATGCGGCACCCTTCCCGAGGGCCACGGTCCATGCCGGGAAGGCAACCACCGCTGTGGAACGGGCAGCACACTGACAGCTGGCGCGTGTGAGAACCTGTACTCCAAACTCCATTTGGCCATGAACAAACAGGCTAGACGGCCTCAAGCCCCTCTCCCTGGCCCTGTCTCCCCCACCGGAAGTGAGGGGTTGGGCTGACCGCCTCCAGTGAGTCTGGACTGGGCCGGAGCAACCTTACCCCGCACCTGCTGAGGCTCTTCCCGTGGGCTCCCGCCTCTCTATCGCTTTACCCTGTTCCCTCCATCACTCCACTGAGGTTTTTTTTGTAATGACCCTTCATGTCACCAGTGGGTGCTGTTTCTCTTTGTCTCCATAATAATCAGAACAAAAAGACCTCATCCCTCTGAAGCCTGGAAGCAGCCGTAAGTGGCCAGCTGGCAAGCTCCGAGCGCCCGCTTCCGCGGCAATCCTGCACGGCCAACCCTGGCTGCGCTCGGGCTCAGGTGCCACGGCTAATTTCCACCCCACTGCACATGTTTCCCTCTGAAAGAACAGAATCAAACCTCACTGCAGGAACTGGGATCAGAATGTGAAAAAGACTCTGGCTCTCAGAGAACAATGTTTAGCCAACTGAATTAGAAAGTAAGCAAAATCTGGCCAAGTAAATAGCTTTTTACAGAGCCTCCTCTTCTGATTAAGCCTTTCCTAACCGAACAGGTACTTTTGGTTGTTGTTACTGTTTAGAATAACATTTTCCAGGGTTAATTTTAGCTTTCAAATTTAATTTTAATACTTTGCCATGATGCTCGATACCTAAAGACCCACTGTTGCCTTAACTTTGATCTTTATTCTCGCGAACATTTCAATGGAAAAGAACTGAGCCTCCTCCTAGGCTGTGCCCTCTTGCTGAGGTGGAGAGGTGACCATTGGCGACCCTGGCGTCAGTAGAGCTGTGACCACTACTCAGAACAGGGCCTGACGCCAGCCTGAGAGAGGTCTGGAGGCAGAGACCTTCAAGTCCTTGCCGCTGAGAGCACAGGTGAGCACGCTCTAAGTCACAAGGTCGCTTTCAAAGACAGAGCCACACATGAGAGGACAAGTGGGGCCCACGAGGCCCTTCTTTGTCCCTTCTGCAAGCAGCGCCCTGTATCCTTACCTCGGGCACTGGAAGGGGCAGAGGTAATCATCTGGGATGGTGCTGAGTGAGTGGAACTCAGGCTGGAGGAAGAAGGGCTTGCCTGGGACGAGGACAGAACAGAGACGTTCGTGACCGAGCCCTGGTACCTGGGGTTGGGATACGCGAGCTGCAAAGGGAGAGAAATCAGCAGGACAGAGGTCTGAATGGCCAGGGCTGTAGGACTGGCCTAGACTTGGCTTCTTCACGCCATGAGGTGCCCAGACCTGGCATCTGATGCTGTACTCTGGGTCCTGATGGAGGCCAGGCTAATAATGGCTGGCACTAAAGGTCACCCGCACCACCCACGGAGCAGGGCTGTTGGATTCTGGTGGGGGTGCCCATGGAGGGAGCAGGACTTCGCCACTAGAAATGCCAGGCAGGAGGGCAATGAGGCAGAGGGTGTTTCCCACGGGATCTGTGGGAGCGGCCAGCACTGAAGCTGGGTTTCCTTTTTGGGCAATATGGCCTGGGAGCTGTGGCCTGGATGGGGTGGGGGAAGGCAGTGTTGCTGGAGAACTAGGCAGAGACGTTGACCCTCAGACCAGACCAGCCAGCGGAGAGGTGAGTCCTCCAGGGACAGTATCCCGGCCCACTCTCCTGGGACAGCTCCGATACCTGCATGTGGTGGTACAGGTCCTCGGGGGCCTCGCCCATGGAGCTGTCGCCCAGCATCACCACATTTCCCGCTTCGCTAGATGCATGTGAGGACAGAGAGGATGACGAATGGCGGCCTGTGCCCATCAAGTTCACGGGGCTGGGAGAGAGTGGGAGACAGGCAGGGTCAGGGCTGGAGCGGAGGTTCCACAGCTAACACTCATCTCCGTCTGGGGCCTGGAGACGTCCTGAACGCCCCCTGCTGCTCAGGGCCCTGGTCTGGCAGGGCGAACGGCAGGCTGGCATGGCCTCTACCTGGAGCTGGCTATGGCCACTCAGTCTGATGACATTAGCCCATTCTTAGGCAGGAGGAATGAAAGAGACACTGAAATGGGGCATGGATCTGAGGTCCCCCTGCCATGGATGTTAACCTGAGTCAGCGCCCACCCTCTGCTGGGACCTGCTCCTTGGTCAGGGGTGTCTTCCCGGCAGGAGGAAGCTACCAAAACAGTCAGCTGTGAACCACCTCTGGGCTTCCTTCCACGTCTGTGGCCCCACGCCTGCCAGCAACCCTCCTCACCCGTTCACCCCTTCTCATTTGCTGAGTGCCTGCTCTGTGCTGACTTGCTGCTCACACCGGAAAAGAAAGCCGAGCAAGGGGCTCCCCTCTGGCCTGGCCTTCCTGTTCTAGGCCCTCGAGCATCTTCAGCAGAGCGCAGGCAGACCAAAACTCCTGGGTTCGGTACAGCCACACCTCGATGTCCCCAGCACTGTGCTGTTCTCTTCCAAAAAACCAACTGTGATCCTCATTCCTCCTGGGATCAAGTCCAAAGGCCTGAATGAACGAGGCCCATTCGGAGCTGGTCCTGGCCCCCCAACACCCCTCCTCCCGGATTCCTGCCCTTCGGACACTTGGTTCTGCTTGCAGTGCTGACCAGACTGGCTTGTTCGCACCCTGAGGCATCTGCACGTGTCACTTTGCCTGGATCTTGCTCTGTCACCTTCCTAACCCCCACTCTTTTATGCCTAGCAAACTTCTACTCATCCTTTAAGATTTACCCCAAACGCCCCCTCCTCCCATAATACCATGTACACTCCTCTGTCACTCAGGATGGCTGGATGCAGAGCGTGGGTCCTGGTGCACACGGGTGAGAGGGTGTGTGAGTGAGCACACACTTGCTTGCTCTGACCTCTGCCCTTCAGACTTACCTCTGTGGAGGGGACCCTCCCCAGCCCTGAGGCCGTACCTGTGCCGGTGGGTCATCTTGATGCTCTCGGGGCTCATGGGACTGTGGGATGCTAGGACATTCCCCCGGGGGGTGCTGGTGCCTGAACATGCAGGACTTAGCTTGTCCAAACCCGGAAACTCCTGTTGAAAAATGAATGTCCCTTCATCAGAGAATAAACAGCAAAGTAAGTGAAATCTGAGAGGAAAGAATAGGCCGGTGGTAGAAACATAAAATTAAAAAAAAATCACATCCTGTGGGCTGCACTGGAACTGCTGTCTTCTTTGGGGCAATGACCCCTTCACGACTAAAATATTTTCCTAACCACAGTGGAGCCCAGACCAGAGGCCAGGAGGCCTGAGGTTGACCCCACGGAGAGAACACATCTGGAATAGGCTGAAGTTGGTCTGAGTTCACCATGTGAATTCATCCGAGTGTGTTACCAGGCTTCCTCTCTACGGAATAAGTAGAACGGCGGCTGGGAGCAGGAGAGAGGGAGCTGATGATCAGCTGTCAGCCAGTGGGCGCCTCTTACATAAGGACTGGCCTTGGGTTTTATTGGATTGCTAAATGGACCAGCTCTTAGTGACCTGGGTTAAGTTGTCTGTGACACAGTTTATGGGGAGATAGGACACAAAATCCTGATGTAAGTAATTGAAAAACAGCACAGTTCTATTTTAGCATAATTAAATTCTTATTAAGTATATAGACAGCTTGGCAGAAACTTTTGATCCCAAATCCTCCTGGGTGACAGCACATTGGTCTGTGTCCCTATTTGTGACTCTGTCCAGGTGTCCTCGAGTCCTTCCCAGCGTGGGGGTCTAAGTCCCCGGGGGGGATTTCTGAGGTTGGCCAGAAGCGGCAGCAGCTTTTCTATCTGCTTCTTCCACAGCAGGCTGAAGGCTGAAGTTTGCTTCTGCGGCTGGAGAGGACACCGCCCCGTGCGCCCCAGACACCTTGATAAATGTGGGCGAGCATTTTGTGCTTGTGACATGACAGCCTGCATGGCAGAGAATGCCCCCCACCTTGCCCTCCCCAGCCCCCAGTGGCCAGGTTCTGGACGGCCCGGGTCACCTTCCGTGATGGAGAAAACCCGCCAAGCTGGCAGAAGACAGAGTGAATGAGATGTGACAGAACACCCATCAGACTGAGTGACGCAACCCAAGTTCTTACTAAACGGACAACCTCGTTTTAAGGGGGAAACATAAAAGACTCTCCGCACGTTCCGCTGTGAAGTACCAGGAGGGAGTCGTTAGGGAAAGGCATCCCGGGCTCTGTGGCCTTTGCTCTGGAGGCGCGCCCACTTCTCAGACCACAGACACACTTTTTTCTCTTTTCACATTCCACGCTGTCCACCCTCGCGCAGGAACAGGCCAAGACCTGCACTGACGGCCGGAGACGACCAGCATGTCCAGCCTTCAAGTACAAGGCAAATCGATCCCAACAGGTCGGGCCCACCGAGCCCGAGTGGTCCAGCTTCCTCAGGGCTTCTGTGGCCAGTGATGGCCCCTGAAGGGGCGCTTGTCATTCACAATGGCCGTGGCCAACCCTGACCAGCTCTATGTCCCTTGCCTCCCTGCCACTTCCGCCTCCCGGTCCTGGGTCATGGGAAGATGGCAGCAGGTGCCCGGGCTCACGCGCTTTGAGATCTGGCAGCTTGTTTAGCAGGAAGGCTTCTCTAGACAACGTCTGGAGTCAGCCCCACGGTTGAAAATGAGGTGAGGGTCTGTGAACAGGGGTTTAAGACCACCTGAACCCCATCCTCAGCCAGCCGACATTCTCTTTAAGACCCCGAAGGAAAATCAGTCTGGGAACACAGGGCCTGCTTGTCTGTTTGTGTGGATGAGCCCTCGGGCCAAACCTCGCCATGAAGGCCCAAGAGCCAGGCCACAGTCAGGGGGACCTTCTGGGTCCTGAGCCAGCCCCAGAACCTGCCTGACTCCCCTGAGGCTTCCTCAGATGCGCGCCTGGGTGGAGACATGCTGAAGGAAGAGAGGGAGAGGGAAGGCAGGGAGCTAGAGGGGAAGGGTGAAGAGAGGGAAGAGAGAGGGTGGAGGGATGAAGATGGGGGGGAAGGAGAGCTGCCGGGTGGGCAGAGCGGGCTGGCTTGGGCCTTGCCTTACCTCTTTAGGTTCTTGGGATGAAAAATACCTCTAGAGAGGTCTCTACATGTGGGCCCCACACCTCAGCTCTTCTCCTCCGCATACGAGAACCTCTCCTCACCGCACAGTACCCTGAGAAAATGCTCTCTGCCCTTGACTCTAACTCCTCCCTAGGAAGGGAGTGAAAGAGGGGGTCCTGATGGAACACCCACGTCTGCAGTGGAGACAGCTTTCCCGTCACCCCACCCCCACTCTCTGTTCGCTTGTTGCACAGGTCTGGGGCGACTACACCTGTGGCAGGGGCAGGGAGGGACCAGCTTACGTGGTAGAGACTGGCCCGCATCATCTGGAACTGATCGATCAGCTTCTTATGCAGAGGGCGCATTTCTGGGTGCACAAACTTCTCATGAACTGCCAGCCCGACTCCAAGGACATGGACCTATTAGGTGACAGACAGGCCACTCTGTCAGCTAGGGGGAAGCCCTTGAGAACTGTGGCCATCCTGTGGTGCACGGCCTTTCCCCCCTAGCCCCTGGCTTCTAGGCCCAGCAAGACATACCTGCTCCTGCATGAGCTCCTTGAGCTGGGCGATCTTCTCAGCATCTCCGGGGTGCTTGGTGATGTAATCCTTATCAAAGAAGGCCTGCGAAAGGGAAGGCCGGGTCAGGAAGACCCTTCCCGGGACTATTACTTAGATGGGGCCCAGGGAGCCACCTGAAAGGCCGCTGGGCTGCCTCCTCACAGGTACACACACCAATGCACCTCTAGTCAACGAGCCGCCTACAATCACAGGTGTGTTTTTTGTGTCTAAAAAGTGCTGATGGTGGCCAAGTCATCTAAGCCTGGATGCTAGTCCCAGTCCTTCGTGGAGCCTGGATGGCCTGGGCGGGGCAGGCAGGGCTGGTGGCCAGGGGTGGGGTGAGGGTCTTAGCCAGCCCACCTTTCACTTCTTGTGAAGGACTGGGCTCCAGGGCTCCTCTTGGAGGCCACCTAACATCCCACCATGATTGGACAGACTGCCCATCTGGCAGAGTCGAGAATGAAAAGACAGACCCCCTCCCCCCGACATGCACGCACAGCTGGGCCGCAGAACTAGGGAGCAGGGAGCTTAAAGCCTCATCCCAGGGCATCCTCCAGCGGCTGTGGCAGGACCGGGGAGGGCGAGCTGGGTGGGCTGGAACCGCAGGAAGAGCAGCCCGAGGTCGCTCTCGCAGCCAGGCTGCCCTGTGGGCGGGCTCACCTCCTGGTAGCGGGCGATGCCTCCGTTGACCGCCGCGTCGATGACGCCGTTCAGGCACATGCTGAGCAGGCTGACGTTGCCATGCGCCTGCTTGTGCTGATACTGGCCGATCAGGGCCCGCAGCTCCTGGTTCTTATTCTCCACCACTTGGATGGCATTCTCCAGGGGACTCACCTCCACCTGGGGCACACGGCGCATGGTGTCATTGCAGGTACAATGATGACCCCCTCCCTCATCACAGGGACCTAAAACCTGTGATGCTGCTTCCCTGCTCTTGTCCCCACGGACTTGACCCCCGGGGCCCTTTCCGACTTCCTCGCTGGTTTGTAACCGGGACATGCAGCTCTGGTTCCGCGTCAGAGCACTCTGGCTCCCTGACCTCGGTTCCCTCGTGTGTAAACTGGGCGGCTGAAAATACGAGCCGCCTGAGGGTGCTGTGAGGATTAAGTGAGAGAAGGTGTGCGGAGCCCCCAGCACGGGACTGGCGGCGGGAGCCCAGACCGGGCAGGTGGCCAGAGCACACTCTTTTTTCCTTCAGTCCCTGGAGGAAGGTCCCCAAAGCCAGGGCTGAGGGAGCGGCTGTGAGTACCGGCCCCAGCTGAAACATCGCTCACCAGTTCCCTCCTCTCCACCTCGAACCACCGAGAGATGCCGGGCAAGCTGTGGGTCAGGGTCAGCGTGGTACGCTCGATCCACAGGCTCTGCAGGGAGGGCACAGGTAGGTACAGGCCATTAGGCAATTTCTGCCACACCCTGCCCGCTCGAAGGATGAGACAGGGATGAGTTCCCAAGAAAGGGGGGCTCGCCCTGGCTTCGCGATGAGCACTGCCCCAGCTTTCTTAGGTTTGTTCACCTTGAATTCATTCTCTTTGTCCTTGGGGCCTTTGTGAAAAGGCCTGTCGTACCGGAACTTCCTCACATTGTTGACCCGGTAGAAGCTCTTGACACGATCCGGGACCCGGTCCATCTGCAGGACATCCACGTAATCGGGAATAGGTGTCACCGCATAGATCTGCAAATCTGGGTGGGAAGTGAAGGGGCATCCGGACTTGCCAAAGAGAGGAAGCTGACTGGCTGGCCCTTGCCATCCTCCTACGGAGAGGAGAGCACCGGAGCCCCCATTCCCTCGGGGCGGCGGCAGCAGCACCTCAGGAGTGGACCAGGCTCAGGCACAGCCTGACCAAACCTCCCGGCCTGCAGCCCTTCCCTGGGCGTCTCCTGAGCGCTCAGCTGAGCTGGGATGGCAATAGCTGAGTGTCTGTCCCCAGTACCCCTTTAACTCAGAAGGGGAAAGGGGTCAGGGGAATACAGGTGCCTCCCCCCACAGGAGGGAGAAAATGGCCAAGGCATGGGCCTGCCCACTGTAGGTAAACTGTATTTACTGTAAAACAACTTTTAATAAAATACTCTTTGGGGTCTTTGTGGTAAAATAACACACGGGAGTCCACTTGCCCTCCCCTCTCTGGAACAAGCTTGCACGGCCACGTGACGGTCATGTGGTCTCCAAGGAAGCTGTGTGGGGATGGGGGACAGGCCGGTGTTTGCACACAGACAGCCACGTGCCACTAAGACCACAGGCATGTCCCTCTTCTCCCCCGCTCCCCTGCCACATCCTGGAACCTCAGTCCTCCTGACAAATACCAGGGATAATGGCAAAGACACGTGGGAGCGCTACGGGGCGCAGAACTGGTGGTGTCCCCATGATAAGTCCCGGTGGGACCCCACATCACCCTGCGCAGTGACTGTTCCTGGTTGCCAGGGAGGCCCGTCACAGGACAGGGTGGGGACACGTAGCGGCCAGCCTGAGGGATAAAGGTCCTTCTGAAGGCCTGCTGACTCGCCCCCACCCCATGGCGGAGGGCATGCCAGGGCCTCCTCTGTGAGGCACAAGTGCCCTGCTAAGGGCAGGTTTAGTGATGAGGACATACTTTGGTTTAGGACTTCTGGGCGACCTAGCCTACAAGGCCAATGTCATGGCAGAGACGCAGCTGACTGGGTGGGCCTCACCTCCCTGGGCCCCGGCCTCCTTTCCCCACCAAGTGTCGAAAGATACACTGGGCTTCGCACTGCAGGATGGCGTCGTCGGGCTGGTTGGGGTGCTGCATGGCGACGGCCTGTGGGAACTCGCTGAGCATCCTCTGCTGGAAGGCCTCCAGCCTCTCGTAGTCATGGCCACGGCACACGTATTCTTTGTTCTGTCACGAACAGAAGAGCACACTCCAGGCCTTGCCGCGGCCCCACCTCCACGTGGTGTCCGTGGCGACTCGTGTCACAAACACGTCCTGGGAGCTCCGTGGCAGGCACGGGGCACGGCACTCAGTCCCTGTCCTAAGGGAGATGACGGTCGGTCGGGAAGAGAGAGGGACAGAAGGAAGAAGTGCGCTGGGACGTGGCAGTGGGGAGCAGGGCGCGGGCTGCAGGACGCCTGGAGGGAGGGCGCCTTACCCAGGGCGGGCGCTAGGCGGCGAGTGGGAGCTTGGAAAGAGCCAGGCCTGAAAGGCGTCCTGGAAGGTCCACCTGGGTTCGCTGGGCAGAGAGGAGGGGGGAGGGCAACCTAAGTGGGGAGAGCGACAACAGGCAAGACAGGAAAAGGCGCAGCTGGAGAGAAGGTGCACAAGGAGAACTGGTGGGAGGGAGACTGCGGGGGTGTGCCGCGGCCAGCTGGAAGGAAAGGCTCAGCGCTGCCCAGGGCCCGGCAGGTATTCAGTAGCGTTCACGGCAGCGATTCCTTTGCAGACGTGTCAGCAGAACACATTGGTATCATTCTAAACACTCACTTCTTAAAGCCTCGTATTACATCACTTTTGGTTTGGGTTAGGTCTCATTTTTCTTCCCTTTGTGGACTGAAGTCGTGACAAGGCACCCTCAACCCTGCTGCTCTGTCCGCCTCACGGTTGGTCAAGAGTGAGTGGCTGGGGGAGGTTCCTTTGAAGCCCTCTGGTGACTTCTGTCTGCTTGCCCAGCTGCCTCGCCAGATCCACTTTGACAAAGTGGTGTCAGGCACTGGCAGGCCCTCCTGGCATGCCTTCGGAGGTAGAGAAAGAGGTCTACAGGGCCCGCCATATGCTTCCTGGTACAGGGATGACCACAGGCCGGGCCCTGGAGGACCTCGCCCTTTTGGGACAGGATTTGTAGCCCCCAAGCCCCCAGCTAAGGCTGGGCCGCAGGTCCAGATGGATCAGAATGCAAGGGTAACCCCAAGGTCAGAAGGAGCAGGCTGGCCTCTTAAGTGGAGCAGACCAGTAGTCAAATGTCAGAGACATTTCTAAGTCCTTTTCTTGACATGGAGAACTGACAAAGAAGGTAATTATGAAGAAGTGGCCTTTTCACAACCACTCGCAGATGTCTGACCCTTACCAGTGTCTGTTCGTGGGTCAGATGAAGAGAAACAGAAATTCCTCTAAGAAAGGAGGGCTAGATGTTTTCCTGACTCTGCGCCCACGTTTGTGAAGTGGGGAGGCAGATGGTCTAGAGAAACCAAGCCGACAGAGCTAAAGTAACCGATGACCTATGTGCTCAGGAGAGGCGAGGGAGCAGCCTGGCCTTCTGGGGAAGACCCAGCAGAAGGAAGGCGCACAGTGTTAACCTTGAGGCTGGTTGTTGGTTTCAAGTTTGCTCGGACGGGAGCCCCAGCATCCCCACGCAAGACAGATCTGGCTGCCACTGCTTTAGACTCTGTCCTTGCCATCTACAAGGCAAACAGCTACCTCCTCTGGGACTTCTTCCATTTGCCACAGATGAAGCGAGCAGCTGAGAGAAGGGAGGTGGACATGCGGCTAGGCTGGGCTGATTTGTGGCATGAAACATGGCTCCTAGGGAATACTCCTTGTGTGGAGACAGGGACGAACTGACAGGTGACATCTCCCAACAGCCCTTGTTACTCTCCTCCCTTACTGGCACCCTTGAAACCACGTCTGAACATTCAGACGGTCACTGCAAGCATCGTCTGGGTGGCTCGCGTGCAGGTTCTACACCAGGTCCCTGGGATGCTGATGTGCCCTGTGGCATAAGCATGGGGGACGGGAGCCGGGTCGAACCATGATGACTTCCTGTTTGGCAGGGACAGATGTGGGGACATCAGGGCCCAATTTTGTATCATACATCTAAAATAACGGTGTTTTGAAGTAAAATCGGGTATATGATATACAAATTGTGGGAGTTAAAAAAAAGAGAATAAAATGGCAACAAAGCATAATTTGCAAAGATGAAATGAGAAAGAAATAAGTTACAGGGCCCAGAATTATTTGTTTGTCCAAGGACTTAACAGAGATGGTTTTGGTTTCTAACTCTTGTGCAGTTCCTTCTTCTGCTCACCTCTGCCTCCATTGCTGTGAAATTATCTATGCCGATGGGGCAACAAACATGCCACTTGTAAAATGCCTGAGGTGAATGGTCCCTAGGGAGTGAAGGAGGCCTAGAGAATGAGGAGGTCTCTACTGACTCACCCTCCGCTGCCAGAACCGCTAGAACGAAATCACAGCTTTCTTAGGGGTCACGATTAGGCAGAGTGTGCCCACTGTCCCTGTCACTGCTACCGGTTCCTGCAGAAATCATTTTCCTTTTAGCCTGGAATGATGACTGCCCAGGAAATATGCAAGCTGACCATCCTTACATCTGAAACGTGGTTAGCCTGGACTCTGTTGCTAGCAGACTGGCTTTTTTAAAGGAGCATTAAGCACAGTTGACCTCTGATGTGATACCAAGCTTATTACTGCTCACTGGCAGACCCTGGTCACTGCCTGTAGGAACCTGGTTGATTTGGTGGGAAAACCACCCTCACGTAGCTACAGAACAGTACAGTGGAGTAAAACAGAGTGAGTCTAAAGTAAAACCCAATGCCTTTTGTTGACTGGTCAGTCCTTCAAAAAAGAAGTATTCAGTAGACTACAGAAAAAGGTTCAAAAGAAAAAAAAGCAGACAGGCAATAAACGACTTCTGTGTATAGTATGATCTAAGTTGTCGTGACCACCTCACGGACTCACCCGGAGGAAGAAAGGAAACTTCCGGCCGTAGAAGCCGACCCGGAAGAACTCGGGCTCCAGGCGCTGCTGCTCCATGATGTTGTCGTAGTAGCTGGCTTCCATTTTCTGTGAATGAGAAAGGCAGTGGCCTTCAGGTGGGCTTGACCACTATTGGCGTCCAAAGCAAGTCGTGCCAGGCCCAAGTACACATTGTCTTTTGGAAAGAGGACACAGCGACTCAGTCTAGACAAGAAGTGAGCCCCAGAGAGCTGCATGAGGGAGGAAGCCCTCCTCCCCCGCCGTCATCTGACAGTGGCATGGGACAGGCCTGCCCCTGTTGCCCAGACAGGCTGTTCTGTGTGGCTTCCCAGCGGGTGGACTTTGCTCCACGGAGACCCAGGCTTCCCACACGTTCAGGTCACATGTTTAATACGTATTTAACAAATTTTGTTCCCTGGGAATTTTCAGGTTTCACTGGTATCAGCACACCGACTGACCTGGGCTGCTGCTGCTGACAGGAGCTAAGGGCAGTTCTCAGCACTGCTCTGCACCAGTGCAACCATATTGCTTTCGTTCATCTCTCATCTGACTAAAGATGCTAGCAGTCAGTGAGGAAGGCCCAACTGTCAGCATCGCTGGTACTGGTTCTAATTTAGGAGATTTTAAACTTTAAAAGTTGAACTAATATCCACAATGTCTGGCATTTCCAAGGTTGGGAAGAGTTTTAGTCTGGGCTGACCTGGCTTCACGTTCAGAAAAATGCACCGAATGCCGACTGGAACGAGAATTCTAATGCACTCAGTCCAGTCGGCCTGCAGGGAAATCGAAGCCTTCCAAGTCCAGTCGGGAAGCCACTGCAAGAGGGCCATGTCAATTACACAGGCCCAAATCCTGATTGGGGTTGGGGAACACAGCAGGGCTAGCTGCGCTGCCAAGGGTACAGGCGGAAGGTGAGCCGAGACTGCTGGCCTCTCTCTGCCGACGAACCTGGCACCTGTTAGGACTCAATCCTTGCACCAGACCTTACAAAGTTTCAGATGAAGCACCCTGGACACAATCCTCTCAGGAAGAGCTTCTTCGTGAAGTTAGGCGGCCTCCTCCTCCTTGAAACCCCCACCCGATCCTGCATTTGCTGCTTCTCTTTCCCCCTCTTCCCCCTGGGTACCGGTGGCCCTTGGGGTCTGGATCATACAGTTGTTGGTAGATGTGTTTTGGTTCCCTAGCCAAACCGTGAGGGTCTCGAAGGCAAACACCTCGGCCTCTGCGCCTCCTGTAATGCCCACAGCTGGAGCCAGGGCTGGGCCTGCAGGGAAGGCTCACTCAGAAACTGCCGCCAGGAGAGGCACCTGCCATCAGCGGTGGGGCGGGAAGGAGGCAGGCTCACCCGAATCCAGCTGAGGCTCTGATAATCGTAGAGGCTCTCGTACTGACACGCCAGCTCCCTGCACAGTGGGATCCCAAACTCCCAGCTCTGCGGCAGAAATAGGAACAAGGTTTCAGCACCTCGGGCATCTCAGGACGGCCCGAGCCCGCACCAAACACATCCGAGGGCGCAACCAGACGCCTCCTGCGACCCGCACATACGTCATGAAGAACATATGCTCAAAGCCAACGTGCAGGGAACGTGCAGCACTTCGGCGTTCTAGCACAGCCTTCAGGTTTCTACTGAGAGGTCTCCTGAGAGGTCTCCGCCTTCCAGTGGCGTCCCCGACCCGCCCCCGACCACCTTGTCACAGACAGGCGCCTCCCACCCATCCTGTTGCACTACTCTGAAGCTATCTTACTTAAAAGCGGGATTTGTTTTTGTTGTATTAACCTGCATGAGGTCAGGAACCCTGTTTATTGACTTCATCTCCAGAATCTGGAACAGTGTCAGGCATGAGCAGGCACTCAATAAAGATTTTTTTAAATAAAGGAACCAGTCACTTTTAAATTAAGATCATTTAAACTTGGAAATGGAAACCAACAGGAAGTGGCCGCCCGAGGACTTGGCGGTAGGCCTGACAATTTCCTTTATACGAAGACTCGATCTTACAGCAGGCTTTAGAGGGTCCTCGCCTCCTCAGGCCCCTGGCTGTTTCTGTAGTGTGGCTCCTGTCATGGTGACAGGCTGAAGCGACCTTCTCTAAGGGGCATGTTGTCCATTTCTTCTCTTTAGTACAGAGCTTTCTCTCTTGGCTAGATTGGGAATTATTGGTTTCTTGATATTTTAGACGGGTTCTTCTCTCTAACTTCTAAATACTCATTAAGATTTTTATATTATATGAAATTTTAAACATATGGAAAAACAGAGCAGAAGAATGAACTCCAGCCTTAACAATGACCAACTCATGGCCAGTCATGTATCATTCCTGCCCCATCCACTGACTCTTCCCCACAGTTTTTAAAGCAAATCTCAGATATCATAGAATTATGCCCATACATATTCCAATATAAATGTTTAAACAATAAGGACTATATTTTTTAAAAATACTATTTGAAAGAGCATCAGGGAGAAGGACAATACTTCATTCGGGACTGCGTTCCCCCCAAAAAGCATGCTATTTCTATCCTTTGAGGTGATTATTGTCATATGGATTGAAACTGTAGGACCAATGAAAGAGATTGAGACAAACCAAAGAGAATTTTAGATAGACCTTGGCTCCCTGCCCTAATGCAAGGCCTCTACCCTAGGGCACCAGAAAGACTCTCACACCCTATGTTGCAGCTTTCATGGGGCACATGTCTGTCCTCTCCCCGACTCTAAGTGCTGCTTGGGCAGGTTTCACAAGGGCCCACAACAGGGTCTGCCTGGCTAGGCCACTGAGCTGTGTGCAGATTTTCGTCCCGCCTACCAAGAGTGCCCTGTGGGGATGGCTCATGCAGGTGATGAGGGCCCCGTGTGGGCTCATGGCGTGCTGCCTGCCAGAGTAGCACCCAGTAAAGCAGGTCTTGTCCCCTACTGGGATTGGTGCTCATCACCTTGTTGGCAGCTCTGCCCTAATTTGCAGCCCTGGTGCTCCAAGCCCTCCCCCGCCCCCGATGAGCTTTGCAGGGAGCCAGGACCAGGAGTGTGAAGACAGTCTGCCAGCCTTGAGGGTTGTGCTAGGAAAGGAGTTGGTCTTGGGGTTTGGGGAGCTGCCTCCACACAGAGAAGGGAATGTGCTATAGGTACCATGCATCCAGTTTCCTTACTTCTGGCAAGAGGCAAAGCAACTCTAAAACTCCTTACCAGTCTTGAAATCCAATCACTCTACCAGCTCTGGGAGATGTGAACTGCCTTGTTACCCATCCGACAGGGATGGCACAAAAGTCGCACTGACTTAGGGCTCACTCTCATCAAATTGGAAAAGAAGGCAAATCCTGGGGCTCCAGACAGCAGTCTTTGTACTTCCTTTACACACAACGTATTAGAAGCAAAAGACTTTATTCCTTCCAAGGAGCATGCGCAATAGCCGTCCTCAGGAGGAGAGCCCAAGCCCAGCCCACAGAGAAGGCTGGTCCTCTGATGGTCTGTCGGCCAGATAAACAGGGGCCGGAGGCCTCTGTCCAGCTCCCCGTCCTGTCTGTTCCCTTTGCTCTGCGACGAAGGACTAGCTTGCATCTTCACACTCCCCTGCCTTCTTTCGACTCTCGCTCTGCCACACCTGCCTTTGGAGTGTCCCTCTCTCCTTATCTGGCCCTGGAGAGCTGGCCTTCTGTGGACCAGAGTCTGATTCACCCTGGTGCAGCTTCCTGGGTTAACCACTGCCCACTGGAGGGAATGGCTCAGGGCGAGGCTGTGGTCACAAGGTGAACTTCTGTCTCGGTCCCTCTGGGAACTCAGGAAATAAACACGGGACCAAAGGCGACGAGGTGGCCTAAGGCCGATGACAAAGAGGCTGGCAGTGTGTGAGAGAAGGGCCGGTGGGCCTGGGTTGCGAGGCAGGGCGTGCTGGCGGTACTGAGGGCCAGAACCCCTTCGCCTGCCCCTCCCTGGAGCCTCTGCTTTTCTTGCCCTCCTCCTGCTGCCAAGAACCCTACGGGGGTGTCTTCCCTGCAACAGCCAGGCTTGGCTTTTCTGGAGCTGTTTTTTAAAAAACCCCAAATACTTTCAAGAAAAACTGATTAGCCCTACCCCTTGGTTCTATCAGGTATCAAGCAAGGCACAGAAACAGAGTTGGCCTTCTGTCTGAGCCCAAAAGAATGAATGTGCTGAACACCCTTTTGAGGATAAGCTCATGAAAAGGCTCACTGAGGCCTCTGCACGCAGCACAGAACCTGCGCCCCCAGCGGCTCACAGCGGAGACAGGTTGCTAGGAGCGGGGGCTCCCAGAGAAGACCCGTCTCCCCTCCCTCCCACTCACAGCACTCAGGCAGGGTTTGCGTATCCGTCCCTCGTCCATACTAAGGTTGAAACACGCTTTTCTAAACACTTCTGCAGTGTGGGCTAAGGAGGGGCCATTAACGTTCACACGCCCCACCAGAGGTCTGATTAGAGGGAGGTCCCGCCCTGCTCTGCACTCCGCCCCGGGAAAGCAAAGAGAACGAATACACTGACCGCGCGGGCCACTCACAGCAGGCTCATGCCATCTCCTGCGAGCGCGGCGGGCTTGCCGGGCATGTGGGTAAGTAGAGGCACCGATGGGCTGTGTGCCAGGACGAGAGGCCTCAAAGTGTCTTCGTGTGGGGCCCTAAGTGCAGCCCAGGACCCACAAGACAGGGAGGCTTTGGGCCAGCACCGCAGGTCAGGAGCCTCTGGCTGAGGCCCGAGCATGGCCTCCTTTCTGGGCTAGGCTGCAGGTCCTGCGGTTTCGGCAAGGTCCTTGCTGACTGGTACATTCCCTGCTTGGTGAATGTCTCTGATAAACGCAGACGTCTCCTATGTTATGTAAAACCGACAAATGTCTTCTGACTTACGGGCAAAAGTCATTAATGTTTAAATTTTTATTATGATGAAAAAACTCATTTTAAAAAACCAGTGTCTATTCAAGTTAGGAGCTCAGCCACTACAGTTCCCTGAATGATCCTATTTTAGTTTTTAAAACTAAGCTGAGTGATGAAGGGACAGCTTCAACAATTTTAGATGCTAGCCTTTCCAGTGTGTGGCCGGAGGGCCCAGGGAGTGCTCCCAGAGACGGGAGCGGATGGCCGGGCAGGCCCCAGAGGCCTGAAGCGATGCTGACCATGCCTGCCAATCCCACGGCTTCGAGTCTGGTGGAGGGTGAGCCCCGTGAGAGGAGCCTAAGCTGGGCTGTGAGGAAGAGATCCGGACGAGAACATGGACTGGTAGCAGGCAGTACCGCACTCCCTGGCTAGGATTCCAACCCATTCATTTGACAGCTCATTTTAGACGGCGAACTAGGAAGCCACAGCAGTTAAGTGAGTCTAGTGAGTAGAACGGGGGCCCAGGAGCCCTGCTATAATAGCATTAGCACTCGTAGCTGTGAAAAGCTGCCACGTGGGGTTGTCTCTTACACCCCCGATCTGGAACTGGCCTCCGAGCCACAGAATTCAGCTGGGTTTTATTTTTCTTCAGGGAAAAACATGCTGCCTCCAAATCTGATGCACACACATGGGCGTCCACCCACTCACCACCCGCACACCACCCTCCACAGTGCTGCCGTCCCTACGACGTCGAGAAGCCACGCCTCACACGGGTGGGGGCCCGAAGGCCTGCCCGGCGGCCGTACCTTGCCTTTGTTGAAGTAGTGGATGACCTTGCGACACAGCCCCTCTTTCCGCTGCCACTCAGGCTGAGATGGGTAGTGGAGGAATTCCCGCAGGGGCCGCTCCTCCCACTGCAGCAGCTCGCAGTAGAGGAGCAGAGTGAACGCAGCCTCTGTGGGGACAGGCAATAGGGAGGTCCGGGGGGCTGTGCTGAGCGTCATGGCACATGCAGCCCCGGTCAGGGACACTGGATCCCAAAGGTGAGACAGAGGGGCTTCCCAGCCAGCCAGGAACCCTTGACCATGGCAGGAAGGAGCCAAAGGCCCTGGCAGACACCTTCCTCCACAGGTGAGCCTGGTCTCACCTGTTCTGGGCTCCAGGTAAAGTACGGCCCAGCTACCTGAAAGTCTGTGCACAGGCTGCCTCGCTTTGGGAGACACGGACATGTCAGAGAGAACTCTTGGGTCCCTTTTTGCTCAACTGACTAGAGCTTTCTTTCTGAGCTTATGCGAACTGGCTCACAGGGATGAGCACTGGCCAAGGGTTCTCTCTGCCCTCCCTAAGCCAGCTTCAACGTCTCTAGCTCCATTTTCTGATCTCGGCATGGCCCAGAGAAGCTTTCTCACCTCTGCTGCTTCTGAAAGACCAGAGGGGAGAGGTGTGAATGGTGGTACATTTGTGACGGGCCTGGAGCCAGAAGCTCTATTCCTGGGGGAACCTGGAGCTGATGGTGGACCCGGGGCACAGGCCCAGCGACGGCTTACCCTCTATGTGGAACGGTTGGGGAGGGTTGTATGAAACGGCAGCAGCTAAGCCCCGTGGCTCCCCAAATCTCTAGGAATGCAACGCACTGAATTACAGCCGCTGATTAGGGCCCTCACTACGCCATCTGCTCGTCCCTGTTCTAGTTGCTCCTTTTAGCGGCGTCTCCTACCGCAAAGCTAAACGGCGCTAGCTTCTGTCTGGCCTTTAAGGCCCTACTCAAGTCTGTCCCCACGACTACGAAGAATCTCGTTTCTGATTATTTTGTGACCCACTTCCAATTTCAGCCAGGCCCACTTGTTTGCAGAGATGCTCCCGGCTCCTCCTTACCCCTGCCTCTCTGTCTGTCCTCTGGCCACGGGACCCTCCTGCTCTGAGATGCACATGCCTCCTTGCTGGATCTGGGAAGACCTCTATCTCTGGAGACAAGCCCCTGAGGCACTCAAGACCTACCTTTAGAGCTTAGGAAACAATATATTCTTTCCAGATGTCATTCCTGAGGTCCCTAGAGACAGGCCGGCACCCCCTCTAGTCCAAACTCCTGAACTAGCCTCTCAGTCATGACCCTGTCCTCCAGGAGTTTAGTAAATGCCGCCACTGACACACAGAGTTCACCAAAGTCTACCACTTTGCTACCTTGCAAGGGTCGTGGGTGGATGGGGATGCGAAGAATGGCAGATGCAGCCCGGTCATCAGATTTAATTCTTGCCAAGCTGGGCTGTCAGAAAAGGTGGCATCTGTGCCAAACACTCTCTAACATCTAGATATAAGGAAAAAAGCTTCTGTCTTTCTATAATCCATTTAATTCTAGTAATGTGTATGGATAAGACTAGCCCGAATTTCTTGGAGTACCACATAAATTTAAGTTGTACGGCCCAAGGGCTAAGATGTAGTGGTTGGTCGCCACAGTGAAGAAGGGACTATTTGGGGGAAACTATGGTACCAGGTGATCAGGCGGGACACACATGCATACACACACCCTCCTGACTCAGAGTGGTGCACAATAAACAGCATGTAACAGGCACACTGAAATGCTTTTAAGTTTGTTCTACTAGTAAAGGCCTTAGTACCGGATTACGTTGTGGGTACGATGGAAGGCCTGTCAGAAAGTAGATGATCACTCTCCACACTCGCCGTGGAGAGCTCACTGTGGGCTGCTGTGTAGCTGCAGGGGAAGAGCCCAGACTGCATGGCAGGTGGGCCAGAGCATTCTAGATGTCCCCGGGGTAGACAGATGTGCCCGTGCTGTGGCCCCGCTCAGTTCCAGCTGCACAGACTCTAGGAAAGGCTCTGCTGATGGGCGACAGCGAGCTCAGGGTGCTCTGAACCTGGCTCACTAGAATGTGGACGTCACCCTTGAGGGCTCAGAGCGGGTGAATAGGAGGCAGGGAGAAAGGAACCACCCCAGGCAGCCGAGGGCGTGGCACAAAGGTCCAGGTGGGCATCCCGCCTGCGCTCCCTCAGCCACGTTACAGAGGAGCTGAGGGAAAGGAGTGAGGGGAGGGGCGCAAGGCCCCAGCTCCGCGCAGAGCTGGCAGACACCAGTCCAGGCCCTTAATGCCAGCTGTGCATATCCGTCCAGTCTACCCTCTCGGAGACGTGGCCCTCCCTCTCCTACTCACCTGTGTAGTTTTCGGCCTGCAAATGCATGTCACAAAGCTTATGGATGTAGCGAATGTACATCTCTTCTTTGTTAATCTCCGATTTGTAAAAGTTCTGTAAGAAAGAAGGAAATACACATAAAGATGGGAGAGGCTGCCACCCACAAAGGCCATACCAGAGCTCCAGGGAGCTGGCTAGAGCCCCAGGTGTGCTGGACGGGACAGGAGGGCAGGCCAAGGACACCTGCTGGGGGTGAAGCCACTGGCAGGCCTGTGGGAGCCCTGAGGAGTGAGAAAGCAGAAGAGTGCCTGGGGAGTGGGGGTCAGGGCGGACTGAGAACGGGGGTATGTCGGGCTGGCGGGGCCTGGCCAAGAGGCCAGGCTAGAGCTCCGTCTAAACGAGCAGCTCATTTCATGTCTTTCCCAAGAGGGAATGTGACCGAAGAGAGCAGGGCTCCAGGGTGCCGGTAGTGGGGATGATGTCCTGACTCAAAGTCTCAGGCTTCCAGCCGCGGACTGCGGGAAGGCCAAGCCAACCGCAGGGCAGGACGGAAATGGCTCTCCTGGGCAGAGAGAGGAGGAGCCCGTGCCTCTCACCATCAGGTTAACAGTGCAGCCGATCTTCTTGTTCTCCGTCTCCTCTCCTTTCATGCAGTCCCTGGAAGCGAGAGCACGGATGAGTGTCCCCTGGCTCAAAGGAGTGTTCCGAGGCATCCGTGTGACCTAACCCCAGACCGAATGCCCTCCACAGATGACAACTGTACTGCGAGCTCTTGGCCCACTCCGAGGGCTCGGAGATCTCTGTTCCACTGAACCCCTGGTTTGGTGGTGGAATGTGGAGCCCAGATGCTACAGCAGGGTCCTCGGCACAGAAGAGTGTGTCAGCAAAGTAGGAGGTGGAAACCTCAGGTTCCCAAAAGCGGAGGCACCGAGCTTTCCTTGAAGGTCAAGTTCTATTTTATAGGACAGAGTTGAACAGAACCAAGATGCTCAACTACAGGGACCCAGCTTCAAAACCCAGCCACCACAATGTGGCGGCCACGTTCACCACCTCGCTGGCCTTTTCCCTACGGTCTCTTTCCTGTGTGCTGATCTTTGGGGTCCCTTTGCCTGGATGCAGGGCCTTGGAGCTTCTTTCTGAGGTAGGGGTGGCCTCGGCCGGGGCTGAGCTGCATTCATGCTGACAGGGTTGGGTATAGAAGGGATCTAGGCTGGCCCATGATGCCCAGAACATGGGACCACTGAAAACGATCCTTCCCAAGGGAGAGAGGGGACGCTCAAAGCCAAGCTCCTCCGGGCAGGGGCAGAGGCCTGGCACAAGGAGATGAAGGAGAATGAGAACCAGACCAGTGGATCCGGCAAGAAGCCTCCTGTACACAGAGCCAGCCAGAGTCCCATCTGCCTGCTGCGTCTCCGTGTGTGACGCCCCCTCTGCTCTGGGGAAGATACAGCTCCTTGTGTAGGTGTGTGTCAGCAGCTCTGGGAAAAAGCCACCAGGGTCGGGGGGAGAGCACGTGTTGGCTTTGCTCCACTGACAGGCACGGGGTCCGGTGAAGGACTGTGAGTTGGGAGCCCCAGTGCAAGTCACTGAGCCTCTGGATGGTCACTGGACAAACTCAGTTATCCCTACATTCCTAGCTGCATCCCAACACCAAAGGGATGTCTTCTTTAAGGTGACTTCTTTGAAAGAAAAGAATAGCGAAAACCCACACCACTGTCACGTTGTTCCGCAAAGCCAAGTCTCTGTCCTCCTCCGGCACGCTGCTGTTAGAGTCGGCAGCATTGTGGGGTTTGGGACCAAAGCCCTTCTTTCTAGGTTTCCCTTGTCAGCGCTTTCGCCCCATAAGGCATCTGGTTCTCTTGCAGCCAGACACAGGGATCCTGAAGATGCCACTGCAGAACCTGTCCTTCAGTGCTAGCAAGGACAGGAAACTGCTATGACTTTTCAAGAGGAGTGAACCTGAGGGCCAGATGGCCAGCTTGTTCCAAGCAACCCACAAAGTGGCAGGAGGCATCTGCCTCTCCAACAAGTTGCTCCCACGGAGGGCAGTGAGACCTCACCTAGCTCCTCTGGCATATAATGGTTTGCTTTTTCTAGAAAGTAGCTGAAACATTTACCAGGCATCACCTTCTGTCTGGCCATAACCGGAAATTCACGGCCAAATCAATTAAACAGAAAAGCGATGGCCTCAACGCGGATGGCGGGGCATCCCTACACCTGGGCCCAGCACCGCCTCTCCCGACCCCTGGGGCGGGCCCTTCTCTTCTGTGCGGCTACTCAATGGAGAGAGCACCTTTTAAAGCTGACTTGGGAGCGGCCACTGCTCCCTCTTTCACTTTCTCTGGAGGATGAGCGGGGAAGATTCTGCTGAAAGAGGCTTCCGAAGCATGTGGCAGTGGCAGTGGTGGTGGCTGTGCCTACACCAGGTGGCCGGGCAGCCCTCGGTGAGAGAGGAGGGGCCCGGGAAAGGCGGGCTCTCTAACCTCCAGTCGTCTCTTCCAGGTGGAGGTTCCACTTAGTGCCCCGAGGGCCTGGCAACCCCAGCTCTGTCCCTGTCTGTTGAGGGCACCAAGAAAACCCTGGGAAACACGGCTGCTACCAGCGAGCATTTTCATATCCGACACAGAACGTTAGGGATTCATGCGGAGCTGAAGGCATGAACGGCAACGGTGGGGAGGTGCTGCTGAGTGACTAAGGGTCCTGCAGCCTGAAACTGAGACTCACGCTATAGGTTCAGGTCACTCTGGAGTACCATCTATTGATTATTTACATAATCGATGTATATAATTTTTAGCTTTAATAATTATTTTCTTAGTTTTTGTTGAACTAAACTGCATTGGAGCAGAAGAAGAGAAGTCCTTGGATCCTGCATGGTCTTCTAGTAACTTTATCCAATCAACCAATACGTACTATATACCTGCCAGGGACCATCAAGACTCTACGTAGGGGACCAGGGAGATAAGGACAAGGTCCCTGTCCTCAGGAAGCTGGCTCTCTTCTGGTGGGTGAGTCAGAAGGGGGACAAATGATCATCATCCGAGGTGACTCATACTCTGAAAGAGGTGTGAGGGGAGAGCCAGCGAAGCTCTTGTCTGGAAAATCCTGAAGGGAAGGATGTGAGTGGCGACGACACAGATGGGGAGATAGGACATGGCTCTGGAGTCAGATAGATCTGGGCTCAAATCCTGTCAGTGGCACGTCCTGCCAATGGTGTTTCCTCATTGGTAAAAATAAGGGTCACCCTTCAGGGCTGCTTATGAGATTAGAGACAATGTAGAGCACAGGGTATATTTTTAATGAACAGGAACCATCATAAGCATCATGGTGTTTCCTTTATGCTAATAAGGAGCAACGCTGGGAGGCTGGGGTGCAGGACATGGGCATTGGGGGCCAGCAGGAGATAGGGACAGAGAGGTGAGCAAAGGCCAGTTTATGAAGGGCCTCTGATGCCAGGTGTAACAGTCTGAACTTGGCGTTCTAGGTACCATCACTGAGACAAGAAAGGGAGGAGAATAAAATTGGTTTCGGCCATGAGTCTGAGTTGCTTGTGCAAGGAAGGCAGAGAGGCATCTAGAACTAGGCCTGGAAGCCTACAGAATTAAGTTCTGCTCTTTCTGGAAGGCCACGGTGAAGCGGGCCGGCCTTCGGTGAATGCTGCAGTGAGGAAGAGGGCAGAGTCCGCCCATCCACCCTCCTGCCTGGTGGCAGGTGCAGGAGAGACTAGGGATAGGGTGTGGACAAAGGAGTCTCTTATCCTAAAAGGGGCTCCGAAAAGGCCACCTGTGACTGCATAAGGCCCAGGAATAATGGGCTGAAGCTCACACAAGCACAACTGTGCTACGGGAAGAGGGGATGCTGAAGACACGAGCACATTCCTCGGAATTCCAGCTTTAAGGTCAAGAGGTACCTTACTTGGTGGGGAGTGTACCCTGACCAGAGAGAAGTCTGGGGTGTGTGAGACGATACCTGTAGTCAAGAAGGCGTTCCATGAGGCGGGTGACTGACGTCACGAAGGAAATGCCGGTCTCACGCCAGGTTTCCTGTTCGACCTTCTCCAGCAGGCTATCGGTGGAAGAGTGGGGGAAGCGAACACAACACGGGACTCTTGAGCCTTCCCGGGCAAAAGAGCGAGGTCCCGAGGCCCTGGGGCCTGTGACGGATCTAGAGACGGCAGACTTACCACACTGCAGTCTCACCTGGGGTAGGGCCCAAACAGCTGGGTTCTACTCCATGCAGCAGAAAGCAAAGACAAGGCAATTACTGAACTGGCAGCAACACATTCATAAATCTCCCAGTTTCCTGTACAAGCCCCTAAGAGCGCCATTGAACCGAGGGTGGGGTTTCAAAGCCCCGGCCCCTTTGTCTGTACACTGCGAGGTCTGTTCTGGAGCAGCAGCCAAGGAGGAGCCCACCGAGGGCTGGATCTGGCCTTGCCAACTGGTGGACTGCCTCCATCCCTGCTTAGGGCCATCCTCGGCAAACATACAAACCAGTCTTTTGGTGTAAAACAAGGGAAAGATTCCCACCAGTCTTGAGGGCCCAGCACGAGGGACAGTGAGCAAATTCAGGAGCTACGCCCAGCCATTTCCACTGTCAAGATGCTTCCACGCAGTGTGCCAGAGCCAAGAGCTAAATGCCCAGGTCCTCTTCTCACTTGCCAGCCCAGGCTTCTGGTACCCCAGGACAGCCTCTGACTTCCCCAAGAGCCTGGCTTCTGAGATCCTCTGCCTTCCCATGTGTCTCTCCTGAATCCTTTCCACACTGCCCCTCGCTCCCTAAGGTCTTGAAAGTCACCTGGTTTGGCAGGCCCAGCTAGGGGCCCACCACTGGGGACTCATGCCCTCAGCTGGCTGCTGATCATGCTGCTATGACGGTGATGATAACTGTCATCACCGGCACAGAGCACCCGGTCTGAGCTGAGACTTCTGGGAAAGTGAGTGTTTCCCATGTGACCCGTGCGACTAGACAGCAACGGCAGGACTGTTGGCTCTGTCTCTGAGCTATGTCAGCAGCCCCCAGACTATGTTCCACGGAGCTCTGCTGTCCTGGGGGACAGGGCGAGCTAGTCTGAGCGAGCATGCACGAAGCGCTGGTCACTACACCTCCTTTTGGAAACTTCTCACATCTTTCTGCACGTTAAAGGCTTGGAGAAATCCTACGACACAGAGGCCGGTTCGGCTTCGTTTAACTGAGTCTTCTAAACCCATCAGCCCACGATCCTCGCTTCTCCTTTTCCCAGCGAACCTACAATCACCTTTCCCGAAACACGAAACACGAAACACGAATTGGGAAATGCTGTTTCGTGCTATCAGTGGCCGGTCGGTTCTCAGACAGGATTTTAGAAGAGTTTATGAAACACTATTTGGTCAGGTAACTAGTGATCGCAAGCTATTTTTGCCCTTCTTCCTTTGTAGTAAGGTCATCCATCTGTCAAAGGCTTAGAAAGAGAGTTCTCTGCCTTAATTCCATAATTAGAAACATCTTCAGCTAAAAAAGAAATACTAAAAGATAGATTCATTTTCACAAATTATAATTATTTAAATTTCAAGTAGATTCACATTTTATTGTGTGACTCATAAGGAACACAGTGGGCACGGTAGAGGAGAAAGACTCCCCACTCTTGACACCAGAGATCTGGGTCCTCCCCACGAGCTGCTTCTTACTGGTCATGTAACAGGTGTGCTGACACTTCTCTGAGCTGTTTCATCACCTCCATTCATCAGGACAATATGTGCCCTGCCTGCCTCACAGATGCGTTGTGAAGATTAAACAGAAAATGTCAAAACATTCTGAATACTGTAAAGTTTGAAGCAAATGTACAGTATTAGTACTGAAAAAAATGTTACAGGTTTGATTTAATATAGCCCTAAAACAAAGAAAATCTCTAAGCCGGAAACGAGTGACATGGGAGGGGACTCTAGAGCTGTAAAGATCTTAAGATTTTGTTTTTTAGGAAGACGAAACACCCAACATTGCTATCTGTCTGGGAGGACCGTGGCCCCCCGAGTCTCTCCCTTTCGACCTAGCCCTGCAAGGTCTCCTGGCCTCCATGAACTCAAGACAGGAGCCATGACTGGCGGACCTGGGACAATCCTTGACGTCATTCAGTACAACCGCCCTGTATCACGAACGGGGAAACTGCCCTGGAGAGGGAGCGTGATTTGTTCAAGTCTCAAGATCCACGTAGTATTTTTCAGGCTGACCGCAATTTTATAAAGCAGAGATTTAATCCCCTGCCCCCTCCCCCATTCCAGCACTGGGCCGTCACTGAGTCTACACGAGCTGTCTGCCCAACTGGATACAGTGCAACCATAGAAGTCCAGAGTTATCACCTGTCTCTGTCTCTTCAGTCAACTACGGCCGTCCCCGACAGCGTGCTGTCATGGTGCCACTTTTTGCTTGACAAAAGGTGGGCCCTGTTACCACCAGGAACAACCTGGGTCTCCCCTGATACCCACCCTCTGAAGCCAGCCCAGCAGGGGCAGCACCCCTACTTCACTGGCCCACTTCACCCCCTCCCCCAGCGTGGGGTGCTTGGGGCCGCAGTAGCTTACAGCAGGCCGAAGAGCTCCCTGTAGCTCTCGTCGCCTTTCCCTTCCGACACCATGCTGTCCAGCTTGTCGATCAGCTCGGCCTCCACCTAGAGGGAAGCAGAGACTGGTTAGCTGGAGCTGACCTCAGAGGAAGGATGAGAAGTCCAGCTCTGCGGTAGGCGAGGGTGGCGGAGAAGTGCTTTCTGTTTTGTCCTGGTGCCAAATAAATCCTACGGAAGGCAGGACCCAGTGTACAGCATCGAGAAGCCACCCGGCCGCCCCGGCCAGGAAGACCTCCCGCTCCAGCGGTTTAAAAAAAAAGTCGGAACTCGCAAGCCTCAGGTAGTGTTTCCCAGTCTAGGGAGCAAAATGCAAGGATTCCCCAGAGACGAAAGTATTCTGGTTCCAAAAGAGGCCTTTGCCAAGTATTTTTCCTTCTTACGAAATGTTCAGTTGAAAGAGTTTGTATGTATAAAAAAACCTTTGGTTAGAACTTCACCCTCTACTCAGCCGGTCCCAAAGGAAGCTGGCTGAGGGGCTGCTCCTTACTCTGGCCGACATCAGGCTGGGCTGCGGGCGATGGGTTTCCTTCAGAGATTCTCCTTCAGGATAAAAGCCTCCACTGTGTCACCACGGGACCTAAGGCCCGTGGGCCGCTGCCCCTGCCACTGCCTCATCACGGGCCCCTGTAGTGATATCGGACTCCTACGCGGCGAGGCCCGTGGGGACCGTGAGGAGCAAGGCTGCACTCGCGGCCACTACCCACCGATCTGCAAGGCGCTCGGCAGCGCCGGCCACTTTTCTAATAGGTCTCATTAGATTTACTCTGAGGTGAGAAATCACTTGGAAGTGATGTGAGGTAAAATCTCTTATATCCTTCATTAGCCTTGAAAATGTGGTGCTGCGATATTATTTATATAGATTTCATATGAGCAAAAAAAAGGCATGTCTTCATTTAATAACGGACTATATAAAAGAAGCATTTTCTCACTCCACACAGAGCCAAAGAGGCCCAAGGCAATGAAGCAATAAAAGAATAATTAAATTAGGAAATTCATTGGAGGCCATTAAGGTTTCCGAAACCCTGGTCTGCTGCATGGCCAGGATGGGCACCGTCACACATTTGTTTTGCCTGATGAGTCAGCTGACATGTCACTGGAAACAGAAAGTCTGAGACCAGAAGTCTTCAGGGATCGATGCCAACTAGCTCTCTCAGAGCAGAGGAGCAGAGCAGAGGCATCAGCAGGGCCCTGCCTGGAGTTAGCTAAAGTCACGCAGAGCTGGGCCTTGAAGGCCACGTGTCTTGTTCCCAGTTCAAAGCTTGTCCTGTCTCACTTGGTTAGTCAGCTGGCCACTAGCCTCCCAAGGGAAGCAGGGTCTGTTTAAAACAAGGGACCGCCCTTCGCACATGCGGGCGCAGGGAGACTGTGCTTCCCAGAACGGGGCAGAAGTGGGGAGGGGACCTGCAGCGACAGAGTACGACAGTAAGACATGAGGAGCAGCAGCTCCCTGGAGTTCTCCGAACGGGTCCCTGGGCCGGCAGCATCAGTCAGCAGAGATCTTTCAGAAATGCAAATTGTCAGGCTCCCACTGGACCGGAAACTCAGCAGGGAGGCAGCAGTATGTTTTAACAAGCCCTCCAGGTGGTTCTGATGCCTATTTCAGTGTTAGAACTTCTGTATTAGGCAAAGAAGCTGGTGGTGGAAGGGTATGGGGACATTATTTCATCGCCCTCTGCAGCGCTGATAAAGGAAAAAGTCCAAAATGGGGGATGCTGACGATCAATGTGTGCAAAATCGATGTCTCTGAGCCAAACGAAGTGCTAAGTTCTTCAACTGTATCATGTTGTAATTGGCAATACTGACAATTTCAGGTTTCGGGAGTTACTTTTATTTAGAGAACCAATATCCCTGAAGTGGCACCTCCTTATTAATTCATTCGACAAACACATTTCTTCTTACGTATCCAGCTGCCTACTTCTGGACAAAATATTTACCTCTCGGCGCCGGAGTGTTCTCGTTTGTGAGATGGTAGTGGTGGTGAACACTCCTCGTCGGCGTCACCGTGCCCTACCTAGCTCTTAGGAAGTGCTCAATGAATGTTAGTTTTGATTTTCACCTCCGCGAACCCACCACGTCTCAGGCACCATGCTGGGTTCTACGAAATAAAAGCACACGAAAACAGTCCTGGTTCCCAGCAGCTCGTCACATGGTAGGGGAGGCAGGACGACAGCTGCCACAGCTCGGCGCGGTCAGTGCTTGCATGGGACACACACAGAAAGGGTGGCCTGGGGTCTGGGAAGTCAATGAACTGTTGAGTTTCAAGAAATAGTGTAAAAAACTTAAGAAATGTTTCTGCTCTTTGATCCAACGATTATAGGTGAGGAGTTTACCTAAATAATTCGGAATGTATGTGTTTTTTGCAATATTAACGACAAAAATTTGGAAGGAGCCTAGGTTTTTAAAACTGGGACTAAACGCGTGGGGTCCAGCCACGCGGCGGGGGACCCCTCAGCCTCCAAACGGGCAGCATGACGGGAGGAGCGGTGACTGACACGAGGAAGCAGTGATGAGACGGTGCCATTGAAAAAAGGAGATACGAACTAACGTGCTAATTGTTCTAAAAAAGCAATGAACGCAATGATTCCATTTTTCAACTTAAGAAACCTCTGTGTATTAGGAAAAAATCTAAAAAGACGTATCCTGACTTCCGTCCCTACGAGTTACTAATAAGAATAGGATTATGGGTTAAGTTTTTCCATTATAGTTTATCTGTATTTTTAATTTTTCTACATTAGATAAGTACAGCTTTTACCGTTAGAAAAAGTATTTGCAGTAGGTGGTGAGTAGGGGAGTAGTCAATAGAGCTAAAGCCATGGAAAGCACAGTTGGGATCAAGACCCAAAAAATCTTGGATTTCGGTGATTAGATGGTTATGGGTGACCTTCAAGAGAGCAGTTTCAGCAGAAGTGGGTGCACCATACATGCTAGACTAAATAGGATGTTTCAGGTGGGCGGGAAGTGGAAAGAGTAGACTATTCATTTAAAATATCTAATGGCAAAGGGAAGCAGCCAGGGTTTTCTAACTAGGAACAACAAAGTTTACGTGACTTGCTGGACATCAATTATTCATGACTGTCTTACTGGGGAATAAAACACAGCTCATCAGCTGAGTCTTGGAATATGAGACAAATGAGCTCCAACTTAGTCTTCCACAAAGCTAACCTTCTTTGCTGTGTTAGTGACTCTGGAATGCGGCCCAGCCCGCTTTTTGACAGACTTGGCTGACCGCTGGTGCAGACCTGCCATGTCACTTCTTGGTAACTGAGTTCTCTCACAGGGTACAGGGATAACACAGAAAAGCAACGTTTTTTTTTTTTGTTTGTTTGTTTGAAGTTATTATTTCCTGCTCACTTCAAAAATGGATTCCTATTTTAAATACTCTTTACCCATGATAAAGAGCATCTATAAAAAAACCTAGGGCCAGCATCATACTTAACTGTGAAACACTGAACGATTTCTCCTAAGATTAAGAAGGAGGAGGATGTACACTCTCATCACTCTTAAATTTAACTTCAGACTGGAGGTCCTAGCCGGTACAATGAGGCAGGGAAAAGAAATAAGGGGCATACGGATCATACGGAAAGGAGGAAATAAAGTTGTCTCTATTCACAAGTGACAGGAAAATCCCAAGGAATCTACAAAAAATGCTTCTAGAACTAATAACAGTTTAGCAAAGGTGCAGGACACGATGCTGATATACGAAAACAAGTCTTTCTATATTCTGGCAACAAACAACTGGAAAACAAAATTTAAAAATCAGAATAACTTATAACACCATCAAAAAGTAGGAAAAACTTACATATAAACCTAACATGTATAAGATCTGCATGCTGGAACTATAAAACACTAATAAAAGAAATCAGAGAATACCTAAATAAATGGAGAGATATATTGTCTTCGCAGAGTATTAAGTATTATTAAGATATCAATTCTTCCCAATTTGATCTATAGATTACAATGCAATCCCAATCAAAATCCCAGCAGGAACTTTTGCAGATATTGATGTATTGATTCTGAAATTTACAGGAAAAGAAATTGGAATAGATAATACAATATTGAAAACAAACAAACAAACAACAAAGTTGGAGAATTGACACCATCTAATTTCGAGACAGTGTGGTACTGGCGAAAGATTAGACATGCAGATTAACAGAAAGACCAGCGAGTCCAGAAAGAGATCCACATCAAATGATTTTTGACAAAGAATTGTCTTTTCAACAAAAGTGCTGAACAGCCATATGCAAAAAAGAAACCAAAAAGAGCCTTAACCCATACTTTACACCTTACACACAGACTACCTCAAAATAGATCAGATATCTAAGAGCAAAATTAAAAACCTTCTAGAAGAAACATAGGAGAAAAATTTTGTGGTCTTGGGTTAGGCATAGAGTTCTCAGATATAATCCTAAAAGCGTGATCCACATAAGAAAAACACTGATCAAATGGACTGCACGAAAATTAAAAATTTTTGTTCTTGAAGGATATTGTTTAGTAAGTGAAAAGGCAGGCTAAAGACTGTGAGAGAATATCTGTAAATCATATATTCAATAAGGGACCTATATCCAAAATATATAAAGAACCTTCAAAACTCCACAATAAGAAAAAAAACAATTAAAAACGAACACTAATTTTGAATAATCATTTCACCAAAGAAGTTATAGAGATGGTAAATAAGCACATTAAAAGATGCTCAACATCATTAGTCACTAGGAAAATGGAAATTAAAACCACAAGGATATATAACTATACACCTATCAGAATGGCTGAGATCAACAGAGAGACTATATCAAACATCGGTGAGTCTATGATCAACCAGAACTCTCATGCACTGCTGCTGGGGCTTCACAACGGTACAGTCACTTTGGAAAACAATTCGACAGCTTCTTATAAAGTTAAACATACATTTACCACGATACTCAACACTCCTATTCCTAGGTATTTACCCAAGAAAAATGAAAGTTTATATCCATACAAAAACCTGTAAAGAAATGTTTTTTAGCAGCTTTATTCAAATCACTCGAAAGTGGAAATAACTCAAATGTCTTTCAAATGGTAAATGAATAAATTACTACTCAGCGACAGAACAACTGACCAATGCAACGACGTGGATGCATCTCTCAAAGGCATCACGTTATGTGAAAGCCAGTCTCAAAGGCCACAGTCTACCTGACTCTACTACACAACATTCTGGAAATAGCACACCTATTGTGATGGACAACAGATCGATAGTTGCCGCAGGTTAAAGGCAGGGGAAGGTTCTGACTATAAAGGGGCAGCAAGATGGAATTTTTAGGAATGAAAACAATATTGATTGTGGTAGTGGTTCCATGAAGTTACGTGTTTGCCAAAACTTACAGAACTGTAAATCACAAAGAGCGAAGTTTTACTTTTTATAAATTTAAAAATAAATAAAATTTACTCTGCTCCTCCCTGTTACACTCACTTTAAGACCATTGGTTCATCCCAGAATCAGAGTTGGTAGGGAGCTTAGTGAGACACTGGCATTGTCCCCGAGTCACTACAGAAATTTCTCCTAGAGGCTTCCTGGGAGCTTCTGCTTGAGAGCCACCAGTAAAGAAAAACTGCCCATCTCCCAAAGCAGGCCAGCTTACACTGGACAAGTCTTGTCACTGACAAGTTATTTCTTTTATTAGCTAAAGTCTTCTTCCCTACCACTGACCCTTCTTGGTCCCAGTTCTATTCCTTGGATATAGATATACGGCCAGGGGCCATCTCCTCCACCTTAGAGGTGGCAGAAGAACTGCTCAGAGGGATAGCCTGAAGTCACTAAGAAGCCAAGGGCTTACATCTCTCTCTGTGTAGGATTCCGTGAAATCCTGGGCTCCCCTGAGCCATGAGAAGTCATGTGGTTTGGCTATAGCCCTAGAAATGCCTGCACCATGCACCCTGGGGATCCTCCAGAAAGGAAGACCACCACGCTCCCAAGAGCCCTCTCCTGAATGAGCTGGGAGGCTGGAGTCTTGGTCATTTCCCCCTTGATCAGAAAGCTCCTTTCACATGATATTCGATCCCTTCCTCCGATCCTTTTCTGGCCTCTAACTTCATGAAGAAAACCCACAAGTTAATTCTGGCCAGCGAGTAAGGGAGAACCCTGAAACAGCATGGCCAAGCTACGGCCACTGGGTCACCTTCCCGGGCAGTAAGGGTTCATTCCAGAGAATACCCTGAACGCTGCCAGGGGGTGTCTTACCTGTTTGAAGTTGCCATTTTTCCTCTGCTCCCAGTCCATCATGTCATGAAAGATGGGAATCATGATATTCCGCACTTCCGGCTGTGGGACCAGCGTCACACCCAGAAAAGGACCGATCATTCCTGGGATGAAGTGGATCTTATGTTCACCTGAATGACAAAGCCCAACAGATGTTAGTTTATGCTTCCTCTGCTCCTTCCGTGGAAACCTCCCAAATGTGACCACAGCGCATGCTTGGATCTGCACTGGAAGCATCTGAGGACAGAGCAGGCTCTCTCCAGCGGCCTTCCGAGATAGCCCCCTCTTGGCTTTGTAGCGTTCGTGGATAAAACTAGCCTGGCCTGCTAAAACAAGTGTTCGACAGACACGAATTGCCTTTCCAAAGAATTTCCTGGGAGGTTCCACGTACTACCTGAATGTCATGCTGAGATCAAGGAACAGAGTTCACTGCTCTAGACAGAATAGGATTTCTGAGTATCCTGTGACAGTGTTGAGTGTGTTTAGAACAGTCAGTGAGCAAGGGAAGCCCGCCCACCACCACACACCCCTGGGGTCCCCCTCCAGCCCAGAGTCATTTAGGTGATGAGGGTGTCAATGCACAGTCCCTGGTCTAGCTATGAGAGGCCTGAAGGCCACGGGGTCTCCGCTGTGCTCGGCAGCGCCTTCGAGACCCCTCCTGAGTTGGTGGGAGGCTCTGCGCAGCCCTGCCCTACGCCCACAGCGTGGCGGAGAGTGTGTGCCCCCCAGCACCTGGCCCCTTGTCTTCGCGCTGCATTTCTGATGGTAGAACGACATCTGCTCAGACGAGCTCAGCTTGTCCCTCAGCTTTCCTAACGAGGCCTGCCCATGGGAAGTGGTGATGTGGGTTGCTGGCCTGCATCTGGGGCATGCACCCAGAAGCCAAGGCCGGTCCTGAGGACCATGGGACAGAACTTTTCCTTGCAATGGTGCAACAGAGTGAACCATCTGTTGGGGCTCTGCTTTAAGTCCTTCAGAGACTAAGGAGACAAACTGCGGGACTGTGTGATGACTGCTATAGCCAAGGCACATCAGTTCCTGAGGACCAGAAAATGTCATTTCCACCAAAAACAATGAGGCGGGATTGGCTTTATCCAGCAAATTTGGCATCTTTTTTGATTTCTTCCATTTTGAAAGCCCATCGAAAGAGCAAACGTTAGCCCCGGGGCTGATTCCACGTACTCCAGTCTCGGTGTTTGGTACAGTTGCTGGTCCCTTGTGTTCCTGAGAATCTCAGAGTCAGTTTCAGGGTTAAACTATATATCCCAGTCCGGATAGATGCAGGAAGAGTGCTGAAGCCGGGCAGCCTGCTTGGGGAAATGCATCTCCCTCACGGGCGGAAGGCCCTGGTGCCTGCTGGCAGGAATGCCTCGCACCTTGCTACGGCTTCTAGGGTTAATGACCGAGACAGCTAATGGAGGGCGGCAAGACTTTATGACTGCCAGTCCTAAGGCTTCAGAGCCACAAGCTTAACTGAAAGCAGACTTCACTAGAAAGAGTAGCCAGCCCCGACAGGCTACTCAGAAACCTATTGTGCCAAAGGATGGCCCACTTGGTCACCAGGGTGATCCAAGTATTCTACCCAAAACACAATTTCAGATCCAAAGCGGTGGGTACTAGGGAAGCTATAAAGAGAAGGTGTCGAAAGAAAGGAAGCTAAAATCACTGCCACCGAAGGGCTGCACTTCCCTTCCCACTGCAACCTCCACGCAACCGGTATCAGAAATGTGATGTGCGCGCCTCAATACCAGAGACCCAAGGAGCGTTTCGGTCTTTATTAAAATATACAGCTGCCCTTGCTCACGTGCGGAGGCTGTCCAAGATCTGTGCTCTGAGCCCGCAACATCCCAGGAACACGAAGAGCCGAGAGAATCTTAAAAGCATGAGTTCTCGAACTGGGAAAAACTACTGAAGCGCTCATCTCCTTTTTCTCCTTTTGACTTTGACTTCTCAGAAAAGGGGCTGTGAACATGTACTGCTGGGGTCTCAGTGCTCAGCTAACTCTCCCTGCCGAGGGCTCTGTGCACACGTGCGACACCACCATGTGAGGTGTTACGATAAAGACACGTAAAGATTTCTTGTCTGAATTAACATTCCTAAAACCTGGGGGAAGTTATCAGTCTCGTCACTTTTTATTTGGCTATGCAATGTGTGGAAGGGAGAAATAAGGAGAAAAGACCTACCTAAATTTTGCCACATGCTGAACAGTTCATAAGCCATCATCACACGCATGTCCCCATACCTGGAAATAGTAACACAGGAGCCAGTTAATAGTGGGAGAAGGTTCAGGAAGAGGGGGCTACAAATTCAGCGAGGCCAGTACTTCGGCACTGTTTTGGAATGCTTTCCAAAGTACTAAGTCATTTGGCCTTCAACTGTGTGCTCTTGCTTGGCTCCTTGGGTAGATGCTCCAGTGAGAACCTTGTGGACGCTCACTGAAACAGGCCCATCTGCGCATGTGGCAAGGAGGTGAATAAGAGACATATGTCTTACTTATCTAGAATCTTCTTCCTCTTGGCTGAAGTGATGACTTCGAGCTGGAGGCTTGGCTGATTTATGAACAGAACTGCCAGGCTAAAATAAGAATTCCACACCTAGGGAGATGGGAAGAGGAAACACGTGACAGCCTGAATCCTTAACCTTGCAAGGAGACATTCTAAATATATGCATGTAGCACAGAATTCATTTTACAACTTTAAGATTTTGCTTTTTTTTCTCCTTTTTAAATATCTTTGCAAACGGGATTCTTTTTTCTTGACTCTGTTGAAGCCAATAGTGTTGATTCTGGACTAGAAAGCATACGCATGGATGTCTGGCTCCCAACACCTCCCACAGTGGGGCTCCCAGGTGATATTCTAGTTACTATCAAGCCTGGAAGCTGTTTGATACTATGAACGTATTAATCGATATGTCAGGCCCTATGCTGACGCCCAGCCGAGTCCTCAAATTCCCGACCTGCAAAATGGTAAGCAAGATAAAATCATCGTTTTAAGTAAAAAAAAAACAAAAAAAACAAAAAGAAAAACAGTGAGCTTGGTTTTTGTCTTTCTAGGGTTATTACGAAGACAGTGATGAATCTCAGGAGCGCCTACCTTAAAGTCGAAGTCTGTCTCTGTGAAATTCTTGTGCAGTGCAGAAGACAAGTACTGGACGGTAGTGACTATGATACTGCAGTAAGGGAACAGGGCGTTGGCAGAGTTAAAAACTCACAAGGGCATCTGAGAGCTTAGCATCAACTGTCTATGGCCTGTGTGCGAACTTCTTGAGGGCAACGTGCTCTCACGTAAGATGTGACCATAAAGGAAAGAGACGGATGGCACGCATCCCACAGAGGCTGGTGCTGGAGAAGCGCCTATGGCTGGCAGAACAGCACGGACACCGGCGGGTTCTAGCCCCGGCTCTGCCATGGTCTGGCTTCGCTCCTACTTCTCTCTTGGCCTTAGTTTCTCTGCCTATAAAAGGGGGCAGGTGGGGTTTGATGGTTCTCTAAAGTTTCTCCCAGTTCAAAGAGTGATTTTAGTATTTTGGGGACTTTTGGGTACTGAGCATATATCATGATCGACATAGAACTTAAGAGTATAATTTTATTATTTTACTTGATACTATGGGTTTATAGTTATTAAATGCCTACTTTTGTCATAAACTATTATTTTCATCTGTAAGTTATCTGATTCCAGCCTTTTGTTTAGAATATCACTCTCATTTTAGCCTGGGCACATATAAGGGGCGTTAGGAGACTGGCTTGCTAGGACCGAGGACACAGGTTAGAGAAAATGAAGTGCAAAGGCAGCTGAAGGTTTGATTACAGAGGCCTTGGCTGTGGGGCAAAGAAGCTGGTATCTCACAGTGACCCCTGGGGTCTTGCTGTAGAAAAGGGTCAAAGCAGAAACAGCACATTAGAGAGACTAGTCCACCAGCAGAGCCGGTAACAAATCTGAAAGATAAAAAGCCTTGGAAGAAGAGGCTGCTCTGTCAGGATGGGTGGGGGAGCCTGAAGTACTCTGAAAAGAGCTGAGAGTTAGAAACAAGAGGGATTCAAATGGAAAATCCACTATTTGAGAAAATTTCTGTGCAGCTTTGTTTATAACCATTCTTCTGGTCTATATAAAATGTTTGTAGTTTTGAAAAAAAAAAACAGAGCCCTATAAATGGTACACAGTGGAAAGACCATGCTGGTACCTTGCTAACAGATCTAACATAAATAATTTCACTCTGCCCTGCACAATCCCATCATAAACGGTAGATCGGTGGGAGGAGGCAGCGGGCTAGTTAGTAGCGGCCAAGTGGCTCTCTCCTGAGTGGAGGGAGACGAGGTGAGCTAGCACTGCATCACTTATCTGGTTTGCTAATTAGAAGCACAATCTAGAAATACGAAGGGGGCAGGAGGTTTGGGGTCAGCCTTAGAGTGAGTTCTGTGGCTGCAGTCAGAAGTGGTCAGCGTCTCACAGCCAGGTGTCAGGTGGGTAATTAGCTCTAGCTGTGGGAGGTAGGCAGCGGCTAGCAGACAACAAATCAAGGGGAGGGCCTGAGATACTGCCTGAAACTGGAGAGCCACAGAGGCCAATGGGACACTGCATAGGTCTCCCTCCAGGGAGAACCCTTCGCTGGGTATTATATTTCACAGCTTTAACATTTCCTTTTCTATCCTTACCATGACGTCATCTAAGAGCCAGGCACTTAGGCTCCATTTTTAAAATATCTCTGGGTTTTTCTTCTCTTTGAACTTACGGTAAATGATCAAGTCCTGCTAATTGTGTCTCCAAACATTTTTTTTCACATTTACCCTCTCCTTTCTGATCCCATGACTTGACCTTGATGCCTGTCTTGTTTTCTCTCTTGCACATACACACACTCTCCTTAGTCTGAGAACAGCTCTGTGGATGCTGGTGCAGGGCCCTTCCACACTTACTTGCTTGTGAGAAGTCTCATCACCATCCAGTCCCGAGGAAAGACACTCATCTTCATCAGGTTCCGGAACACACAGAAAATCTTCAGCAGGAATTCCTGAAACAAGAGGAAAACCTGATGTGAGACCACCACCACCACCGCCACACACGCTTCTTCAATGGGGTCCTCCTGACCTCTAGACTATGAGAATGGGCGGGACCAGTGTATTAGATGCGGGTTCTGCTTCTCTTCTCTCAGAGGGCTGCATGCGAGTGAGTTCCAGGCAAGCTCGCAGGTCAGATGGGAGCAGATACAAGCTGGGTAGAACATAGGCAGCCCTATACTCACTCAGCCCAGTGCCTAAACCCCAAAGCATAGGGAAGGCTAGAATCCAAATGGACTGGTATCCAACCGAGTCTGTGGGTCTCAGTTTTTGGGTCATGGCCCCTGAGCATTTGATTTTAAGAATCTGCTTTCTTGAATGTTAAGAATACACTGACAGGACAAGCACTTTAGGAATGGCAGAGTAAGGAGCCCCCAAACGTGCTCCTCTAAGAAAGCAATAAAATGCTGGCAAAGACTGGCTAATCAAAGGCTTGCAATAATCCAAGGAGTATTATTGAAGAAAAATAGTTGAGTCTCGGTAGGAGCAGTGGGCTTTGTTGCATTTTAACTTGCCTCAGCCCCACCCCTCCCTCTCTCTACCTCCATGACAGCCTTGAAAACAAGCAGCTGAGGAGCCATGGTAGTAATGAAATCCAGTAGCCTCACAGTCACTGGAAGGGACAAAATGGTTTGGGAGCTCCTGAAAAAGTGCCATTCCCAGAGAATTGTTACTTTTTGATCTGTTTGGCAGCAATCGGGGAAAGCCCCATTCGGAGGACTTATTTGACCTGACTGCGAGCTTACTTGGTGAGAAAAGCCTTATCACTAGGGCATTTGTTGAAAATAAAATCAGCCATAATAATTTAACATCCCTGCCACATGAAACAGCGTTATCAGTTGGGGCAGACAAGAGAATGGCCAAAAGGCTTAAAAGAAAAATCTGGGGAATGAGATATCCATAGGGGTCTTTGAAAAGCTCTGACATATTTCTGAGAATCTAAAAGGCCACACACACGTGTAGAGGGGCTGTACATATTCCCAGGAAAGGCCCAAGATGCCTCATCTCTCACCTCTTGCTGACTCTGAGGCTCAGGCAGTGTAATGGGAAGTGACGGCTCAGGCAGTAATGTAAACTGCTAGAGCGCTGAAGGTAAGCCCTAAGACACACAAAGATATTTTGCAAAGTGTAGAAGACTTGTTGATTTAAGGCATTTAAGGAAATCTCTGTCCAGATATTTGCTGATCACTAGGCTAACTCAATGAAGATTTCAGTGGCTGCATATAAGAATACAGACCTTTAAAAACTGGTCCAGGAAAGTAACTAAATAAACAAGCAAACAAACATCATCCATCATCAACAGCAAAATAACAAACCACAACAACAAAACCTGGGGATGTTTTGGGGAAGGGAGGTAATCTGATATCCAGAGTTGCTGCATTATTTAAATTGCCCAGTTTTCAACCAAAAAAATTTATAAGATGTGAAATGAAACAGGAAATTATGGCCCATACAAAGGAAAAGAGAAGTCAGTAGAAACTCTCCCTGAGGTAGCTCAGATGTTAGACTTACTAGGAAAAGGCTTTAAAATCAGCTATTAAAAACATATTCAATAAACTAAAGGAATCCATGCCTAAAGAATTAAAGTAAAGTATAATAGCAATAGCTCATCAACAAAAACTATCAATAAAAGAGATAGAAATTATTTAAAAAGAATCAAACAGAAATTTTAGAGTTGAAAGGTAGCATAATTGAAATAAAAATTTCAGTGGAGTGGCTCAACAGCAAATCTAAACCAGCAGAAGGAAGAGTCAGCAAACATAAAGATAGGTCAACTGAGATAATCCAGAAGAAAAGATAGAAAAAAAAAATGAAGAAAAATGAATGGAATATCAGAGGTCTCTGGGACACCAGAGTACCATGCTACCCTGAACAGGCCCGATCACCTCTGATCTTGGAAGCTAAGCAGGGTCGGACATGGTTAGCACTTGGATGGGAGACCGCCTAGAAAGACTAGGTGCCGTAGGCATAAAAAATAAAAAAATAAGGGATTGTAAGCTGACAAGGTCCTTGCAATCTATGAGGTCAACCAAAGGTTGCATCGCCTAAAAAAAATATAAAAATTAAAAAAAAAAAAGAAAAAAGAAAAATTTGAAGACATATTGGCTAAAAACTTCCCCAATTTGATAAAAGAAACCCTTTAATCTACATATTCAAGCAGCTCAATGAACTGCTCCAAACAGGATAAAATCAAAGATATTTACATACAGATACATCATAGTCAAATGGTCAAATCCCAAAACAAAGAATCTTGAAAGCAGTAAGAGAACAACAACTCGTCTTGTACAAATGATTCTTAATAAGAGTAACAGGTAACTTACCAGCAGATATGATGGAAGCCAGAAGGCAGTGAAATGACATATTCAAAGCAGTGAAAGAATGTCAACCAAGAATCCTAACTCTAGCCATACTATCATTCAAAAATGAAGATTAAATCAAGATATTCTCAGATTAAAAAAAATGAGATAATTTGTTATTAGACCTTTCCTACAAGAAATACTAAAAGAAGTCTCTCAGTCTTAAATAAAAAGACATTAGACAGTAACTTAAATCCACATGAAAAAATAAAGAGCACTAGGAAAGGTGACTACAGGTAAATATAAAAAACAGTGTATATTTGTTTGTAATTCTTCTCTTCTATTTGATTTACAAGACAAATGCATAAAGCAATAATTATAGAACTGTGCTGATGAAATTATAATGTATAAAGATGTAATTTATATGACTAATAGCACAAAAGAGGGGGATGGAATGGAGCTATACTGGAGCAAAGTTTTTTATATACTATTAAACTAAATTGGTATTAATCTAAATTAGATTTTTAAAACTAAGATGTTAATTGCAATTTCCAGGGCAACCACTAAAAAAATAACTTAAAAATATCCTAAAATAAACAATAAGAGAATTAAAATGCCACCCTAAAAATATTTAACTAAAAAGGCACAAACAGAACCAAGAAACAAGGAAGACATAATACAAATATAAAACAAATAGCAAAACAGCAGGTGTAAATTCTAACTCATTGGTAATTACAATAAATGTAAAAGGATTAAATAATCAAAAGGCAGAGATAAAAAGGATGGAAAAATAATAAACATGATCCAATTACATGGTGTCTACAAGATACATACTTGAGATTCAAAGACACGAATAAAAGGATAAGTAAAAGGATAGAAAAATATATAGAATGTAAACAGCACCCGAAAAAGAACTGGTTGGCTATGTTGAATTCAAACAATATAGACTTTAACAAAAAAGTGTGATTCGAGAAAAAAAGAACGTTTTTTTCCTGGCTTTCTTGAAATATAATAGACAATTAGTTGCTTGTATTTACACTGTATAATTCAATGATTTTTCAATTACAGTTGGCATACAACATATTTGTTTGTTTTACAGCAGTGATTAGAGATCTATTGACTCACAAAGTAATCGCCTCACTAAATCTAACATCCTTCTTCCCCTTGCATATTTATTACATTGTTAACTATTTTCCTTATGCTACACTTTCTATCTTCTTGTCTATTTTGTAACTGTCCATTTATACTTCTTAATCCCTTTGCCCGTTTTTTGCCATTGCCTCCAACTCCCCTTCCATCTAGCAGCCCTCAGAATATTCTGTCTCCATGAGTTTATTTCCATTTTTGTTGTTGTTGTTATTTTGTTCTTTAGATTCCACATGTACATGAAATTGTGTGATATTTGTCTTTCTCTGTCCGACCCATTTCGTTCAGTGCAACACTTTCTAGGTCCATCAAGGCAGTATCTTATTCCATCCCCTTCCTTTTACTCTCTGTGTGTCTTTTAATCTGAAGTGAGTCTCCTGTAGGCAGCATATGTAGGGGTCTTGTTTTCTTATCCATTCAGCCACTCTATCTTTTGGCTGGAGCACTTAATTCTTTTCCATCTGAGGTATTGTTGATGGGAATGTAGTTATTATCATTCTTTATTCCTGTTTTTGATACATGTTTTTTCTTCTTAAAGAAGTCCCTCCAACATTTCCTGTAATACTGGCTTGGTGCTGATAAATTCCTTTAGCTTATTTTTGTCTGGGAAGCTCTTTATCTGTCCTTCGACTCTAAATAATAGCTTTGCTGGATAAAGTATTCTTGGTTTTAAATCCTGGGTTTCATCACGTTGAATATTTTGTGCCCAGCCCTTTTATCCTGCATGGTTTCTTTTGAGAAATCAGCTGCCAGTCTTATGGGTGCTTTTCTCTTGCTGCTTTTAAGATTCTCTCTTTGTATTTAACCTTTGGCATTTTAATTATAATGTGCCTTGGTGTGGGCCTCTTTGGGTTCCTCTTTCTTGGGACTCCCTGAGCTTCCTGGGGTTGTATGTCTATTTCCTTCACCAGGTGAGGGAAGTTTTCCACCATTATTTCTTCAAATAGCTCTTCAACTTCTTGTTGTCCTTCAGGTACCCCTATGACACAGATATTCTTACATTTAATCGTGTCCCATTAGCCCCTTAAATGATTGTTATAGTCTTGGCTTCTTTTTTCCTGCTGTTCTGATTGAGTGTCCTCGGCTTCCCCATCCTCTATATCGGTGGTCTGATCCTCTTCTTTACCCACTTGTTTATTCCCTCTGACATACTCTTCATCTGAGATAATGTGTTCTTCATTTCTGACTGGTTCCCGTTTATAATTTCCGTTTCCATTTTTATGTATTTTATCTCTTTGTTAAGTTCTCACTGAATTCATCTACACGTCCCCTAAGTTCGTTGAGCATCTTTATAACCCGTGTGTTGAACTCTGCATCTGTGAGATCGCTCGACTCCGTTATATCCGGATCTCTGTTCTCTTCTCTCATATGGTTTCTGCTTCTTTGTCTTCCCATTCTGGCTGCCTTTCTGTGTCTGTTTCTATGAACTAAGCAAAGCTCCTAAGTCTCCCAGTCTTATTAGCGTGGCTTTGTGTAGTAGGTGTCCAGTGGCACAGTCCTGAGAGGGATTCAGCTCAGGCCAAGTTTAGCCTTTGCCTGTGCCCCTCCGGGGCCACCTGTTAAGATTCAGCAAGCAATCCACAGATGCTGTGCTTATAGTTGCCTCAAGAGGCCATGCCATTAGCGTGAGTCTAGGCACTGCTCATCAAGGGGCACCTAACTAAGCAAGGCCACACCTGGAAGTGGCTTGGGTAGGGCCGCGAATTGGGGGAGACATCGTTTCAGGGAATCCTCTGGGCAGAGTGACCTCTGTTATCCGGCTTGATGACATCTCATCTATGGCAGTGCTGAGTCCCCACACTAGGGGCAGGGGGAGGGCTCAAAAGAGGAACAATGGATACCACCCACACTTCTGCCTGGCAGAAAGCCTCACCTCCAGCCCTCGCTCCGACCACTCAGTGTCCCCCTGTAAATCCTTGGTGGCCCCTGAGCAGCTGACCCGATGCTGGTGTTCAGAGTGAGCAGGTCTGTCCTATGAAAGTCCACTCACGGACACGGCCCCTTTAAGAGGCATCTGCGGCTGCCACTGCCATAGCCTTGGTCCCACTTAGCTGCTGGGGACCGGGCAGCCTCACGTCCTCGGCTTCGCCTAACTTCTACTTCTGCAGGGCGGTCTCTTATTTCTCTCCCTGGTCTTAGTGCTTCTGTTCATCTAGATCCCAGGCGACTTTGCTTGCTCTTTGTTTCTGCCACAACTTCAGTGTGGTCAGAGGGATGAACAAAGCCTCTATCATCTATGCCATTTTTTCCCCATGTTCAAAAAGAACATTTTATAATGATAAAAGGGTCAATATATCCAGAAGACAATGTTACAAACATATGCACATAAAATAGAGCCTCAAAACACGTGAAGCAAGACCCAACAGAACTGAAAGAAAAAATTGACAATTCAACAGTGATAGCTGGAGACTTCAATATACCACTTTCAATAGTGTATAGAACAACTAAATAGAAGGATCAGTGAGGAAAAAGAAATCTTGAACAATATTATAACTAGACCTAACAGGCATCCGCAAAACACTCCATCCAATAACAGCAGAATATACACATTCTTCTCAAATGCTCAGGTTTTGGGCATTCTCTTCTCTAGGACAGACCATATGCTAGGGCACAGAGAAAGCCTCAATAAACTTAAAATAATTAAAATCACATAACCACTATGAAAGTAAGTTAGAAATCAGTCACGAGGAATTTTGGGAAAATAAAAAATATGTGGAAGTAAACAGTTCATTCACAAATACCCAATAAGTCAAAGAAGAAACCATGAGAGAAATTAGAAAACACTTTGAGATGAATAAAAATGAAAACACATCAAATCAAAACTAATGGGATGAAGCTAAAACCTTTACTGAAAAGATCTCAAATCAATAGCCTAGCTTACATCTTAAGAAACTAGAAAAAAGGCAAACTAAGCCTAAAACAAGCAGGAGGCAGAGAATATAAATTAGAGCATAAATAAATTAAATAGAGAATAGAAAAACAGGACAAAATGAAAACAAAAGTCGGTTCTTTGAAAAGATCAACAAAATTGACACATTTAGCTAGACCGACCAAGGAAAAAAAAGAGACAGAGAAGACTCAAATTACTAAAATTAAGAATGAAAGAAGAGACATTCTTATCAATGTTACAGAACTATAAAGGATTATGAGACTACTATGAATAGATGCATGCCAACAAATTATATAACCTAGATGAGATGGACAAATTCTTAGAAAGATATAAACTGCCGAAATTCATTTAAGAAACAAAATATGAATAGACCTATCGTAAATGAAAAGATCAAATTAGTAAAAAGCTTCGCACAAAGAAAAATACAGGACCAGATGCCTTCACTGGTGTATTCAACCAAAATAATTAAAATTAATACCAATATTTGTCTTTTTGATTATATCTACTTTCAGTGTGAAGTGGTTGTCTTATTGTGATTTTGATTTGCATTTCCCTAATGACTAATGATGTTGAACATGTTTCATGTGTACTTCTTCAGAGAAACGTCTATTAAAATCCGTTATCTATTTTTTTAATTGGGTTGTCTTTTCATTGTTGAATCGTAAGAGTTCTCTATGCATTTTAGACTCAAGCCTTTTATTAGATATATAATTTGCCAATATTTTCTTTCATTCTGTAGGTTTTCTTTCACATTCTTGTTGGCGTCCTCTGGAATGCAAAAGTTTTAAATTCTGAAGAAGTCTAACTTACGTATTTTTTATTTTGTTGCTGTGCTTTAGGTATCATATCTAAAAACCACTGTTAAACCTAAGGGCATAAAGATATAGTCCTATGTTTTCTTCTTAGAAGTTTACAGGTTCGCCCTTATTTAGGTCTATGTTCCCTTTTGAGTTAATTTTTTATATAGTGTGAGGTAGGGGTATAATTTCATTCTTTTGCACGTAGGTATCAAGTTATCCCAGCACCATTTGTTGAAAAGACTCATCTTTCTCATTGAGCTGTCCTGGCACCATTATTGAAAATCAACCGACACAAACATAAGTTTATTTCTGGATTCTCGATCTACTTCCATTGATCTATATGCCTATCTTTATGCCAGTACCAATCTTGATTACTGTTATTTTGCTGTAAGTTTTGAAACTGAGAAGTGTGAATCCAATAATTTTTTTTAAGATTGTTTGACCATTCTGAGTCCCTTACATTTTCCTATGAATTATGGATCAGATTGTCAATCTCTGCAAAAAGGCAACTGTTCTTGTATCAAACCTGTAGATCACTCTGCGAAGTACTGTCATCTTAATATTAAGTATTCCTATCCATGAACTTGGGGTGTTTTGCCATTTATTTAGGTCTTTTTAAATTTCTTTCCTTAATTTTTAATTCTTTTTGATGCTATTGTAAATGGAACTATTTCTCTTTTTCATTTTGGACTGTTCCTTGCTAGTGAAAAGAAATAGAACTGACTTTTGTATATTGATCATGTATCCTGCAATGTTGCTGAACTTATTACTTCTGATAGTGTTTTCATTGATGCCTTAGGATTTTCTGTACACAAAATCATATCATTTGAAGATATAGTTTTACTTCTTCCTTTCTAATCTGGATGCCTTTTCTTTCTTTCTTGTGCCTAAATGCCCCAGGCAGATCCTCCAATATAATGAATGTAAGTGGTTAGAATAGACATGTTTCTTTTGTTCCTGATCCTAACAGGAAGGCATTGGATTATTCAAATTTTTGTTGTTAAATATGATGTTAGCTATGGGTTTTTCATAGATGCTCTTTATCAGTTTAAAGAAGTTCTCTTTTATTTATATTTTGTTAAATGATTTTATCATGAAAAATTTGGAGATTTTTTTTAAAAAGCTTTTTCTACATCCTTAAGATACCATGTTTTTGACCTTTATTCTATTTAATGGTGTATTACACTGATTGATTTTCATATGTTAAGCCAACCTTGCATTTCTGTAATAAATCCCACTTGATCATGTGGTGTATAATTTTTTTTAATACATTGCTGGATCACGTTTGCTGGTATTTTGCTCTGGATTTTTGCATTTATGTTCATAAGGGATATTGGTATGTAGTTTGTTTTTCTTGCAATGTCTTTGGTTTTCATAGCAGGGTAATACTGACCTTATAAAATGAGTTGGGAAGTTTTCTTCCTCTTCTATTTTTTTGAAGAGTTTGTGAATAATTGATATTAATACTTCTTTAAAAATTTGGTAGAATTGATCTATTAAGCCATCTCATCTTGTGCTTTTCTTTGTGGGAGGTTTTAAATTATTAACTTAATCTCATTACTTGTAAGTCTTTTAAGATGGTTATAATCAGAGACTGAATTATAGTTTAAAAGTATGAATTTTATGGTATGCAAATTACATCTCAATAATGTTGTCAGCAAGAAAGAACACGTGTACAGAACTCCATATTCAGTGTGGTGGAGTGAACGTGTTTCCCTCATCTCTGTCTTTCCTCAAATTCTCTAAAATAACAGTAGAGCTACAGAAATACATATGCTCACAGAGACAAAGAAACAGAAGAGAATACAAGAGGTCAATAAATTTTGGAAGCTTTCATGGTAACTGATTTAGTATACCTGAAAAAGCTAATAGCCAAGAGCCTTTGGAAGTGATAGCAGCAGGAAACACGAATCTGAGACACTGGAGGTCTCAGCAGGCACCTCTGAGAGACTGCAGTGTGAGGCTAAAAACAGGAGGACTGGTTTATAGTCTTCCTACGATCCCTTCTGCCATCTCATGTTTCCCCACCCCGTCTTAAGACTGAGGACGGCTCTCTGAAGTTGTTGATCACTGAGGATCTGTTCTCAAGGAAACAGCAACAGTTGAGGGCGGAGGTGCCAAGATGAAAACAGGCGGTGACAGAAAGTTTAGCTGCTGAACTGGAAGACTCCCAACCCCCTTTTCCTATTTGGTTCCCCAAATATTGGCGGGCTACTCCATCCATGAGAAGGGTAAAGGATTCCTCTCTGAGGAAACAGGCAAGTCCAAGAGAAAGGCTGACAGACACAGGAGTCAGGGGATGTTTGGACCAAATGGCCTCTCTTCGACCATGTACAGGGAAGCCCAAAAGACCTCACCTGTAGACACAAACTGACATGCAGGTCTCCACATGTAGGAGGAAAGTCTAACATGAAAAACAGAGACTGACAAGAGTGGAAACAGGGCAAGTCTCCAGGGAAAAACGTGACCTGACAGTATGTGACGGATTCTACCATAAGGACAGTTGGAAGAAGAGGTATGTTACAGAGACGAGAGAGAAAACAGGAAGTCCTAGCTGGACTTAAAGACCAAAAGAAAACAAAACCAAGCAAATAACCAAGAAGGTAGGAAGTCCTAGCCAGATCTGAAAACCAAAAGAAAATAAAACCAAGCAAGTAACAAAAGAGGCAATTAATCCAGGAAAAAAACAAAAAGTTTATAAGAAAGGAAGTGTCAGAGTACAGCTCTTGGCTCGCCACAGTACTTACCTGGCTGTAATAAAGGAGAGTAGATTACCAAATTAAACAAAAACATGCAAATTATATTGGAAGAATGAGAGGAAGGACATGTATGTGTGAGAAAGGAATAATTCAGGGGAATCATCCTCATTTTCCATGAGAAGAAGAAAATAGGTAATAACTAACAATTAGAATTTTAAAAGTGGCAGCAGAAGCTACTTGAATGGTAGAGTTCAAAGTGGCTGCCTTTGGGGAGCAGTGACTGGACATGGGTCAGGGTGAGCCAGGGAACCACTGCTTTACGTTCTAAGCTTTGCAAAATGCTTTGGCTTTTAAAATTATGTATACATGTTGCTGTGATAAAAATAAACATTTAATTAAAAAGTAAGGGAATGATGCTAGCCTGACCTGAGAATCAGTAGCACGCGTGTGCACGTATGCATACACACACGATGAAAACGGTCTAGAATAGCCAAGGCTGGATTTTCAGGCTCCATAGCCCAGCTCAAGCACTGCTTGACCCAGATGTGAGGTCTGGGCTCTGGCTAACTGTTGGTTCGCTTCAAGGGTTTTCAAGGTCATCTCTCCGAGAAGATAGGCTGGCCTCACTGCAAGAGTTAACGACAACAATTTGCAGAGACCCGTGTCTGTGCAAATTGGAAAGGCAGGCAGGACCAGATACCGGAAGTGACAACTGACACTTATTAATTGATGCAATACAGTTCTTAAAGATCACACAAATGACAAACAGTGCAATGCATTACTCTGAAATGAAAGTGATGGCTCTGAATGAGGTAGAGCATGGACCTAAAGTCTGCAATAGCTCCTTCACCCAGGGATGACCTGAGCAGTATGTTCCAATGCAAAGACACAAGCCCCAGGAGTGTGTCAGCAGCTGACGCCACGTGAGGTTTGGGAATGTTCCCAGGTTCCCCGTCGTCTGGATCCAGAGTCTGGCAGCCAGTGGGCTGTGCTCACTTCTGCTCTCTACAGTTATTTACATAAATACATTTTAATGAAGGAAAGTTGTCACCATTATTACTATTATAGTTATTAAACAGTGAAGCTTGGTTTGCAGGGGCAAAATCTAAGGTGACTGACTGTAGCGTTTATACGGAAGGAAGCCGCCAGTGCGGCTGAGCAGCTTTTCCCAGAGGCACATGGTCACAGGGCTGCTTTCAGTCAGGGAAAACCTGCCAGTGTCACCAGGGTCTGGCTGTATGGGAATATGTCGGCTTTCAGCTTCTGGAAGCCATACAGTCAGCTGTAAAGTGGGGCTGGTGAATCCTGCACCCTTAGCAGCTCTGGTCACCTGCGCTGGCCCTGGCAGGGGAAAGCCCCTGGGGAATCTTAGCCACATGCTTCCCTTCCTAGGTGGAAGGTCAGTCAGTGCTTTTCTGCCCACCTTGAGTTCATCTTTGCTCTGGAAGTTGTCCAGGAGGTGCTGGTAGTGGGTGTCACACATCTGGCGGAGCAGCGAGAGAAGGCAGGACACATACTCACCCTGAGGACCAACCCAAAAAACATTTAGCACAGATAATCACAAGGGCTGTGTTCCCCCAGTCCACAGAGGGCAAGGACAGCAGGAAGGGTCTGAGATGGCCCCAATGATCATGGAAGGGAAGGTGACAACTGAGGCCCTGGGAATAACTTTTCTTTTCTGCTAGGAGAGGGAGTCCTGCTAGGGGAGGCTGGGGAGTTTTAGCAAGACCTCTGCAGTGTGGGTCTAGGTGAAAAACCTTAATCTACAACAAAGAAGCACGGCAAAGTGAGGTGGATATTCCAGTTATTTTCCTAAGAGAGCTTCAGCCACATCGTCCTTTGTCACTCTATGTTGCCAGCGCACTGTACTGAAGTCTAGAGCGGCTACGTGGATCAGAGTGCTTGGCCTTCTCTGGACAGAATTTGGACTTTGTGCCCGTCCTGCTGGGTCCTTCTACAAGGATCTCTCTGGGGACCTCCCAGAGCTTCCATGTGGTTATTGGACCAGGCAGGTGGGATAAACATCAACACAACTGTCTGGAAAGCAGAGAAGTCAAAACTGACCTGAATGAGAAGACGAGCTCCGGCCTTTAAGACAAATAAAATTTAAAGATAAAAACGAGTCTTTAAACTTTCTTCAAGTTCCAACTGGGGTAACATGGAAGAAAACCCTGCCTTAGGGACTCCGAAGCCTTCCACCATCTCACGGCAATTCTTGGCTGGTGGTGGCCGAGCATGGTCTCCTCTTACAGGATGGCCTCCTCAGAAGTCATGGAGGAAAACGACTTCATTTGGACAATTTTCAAATGTTTTTAAACTCATGGGAATTTGACAACAGTTTTTTAGACTCTCAAATCCCTTCTAGACCCACGAAATTATTATGCATATAGTTATGTAAAATATATACTTGTATGGGAACCTCAGCTTTACCTGAAAAATGGGCATAATAAGTCATAATTCACAGATTTGTTATGAGGATCAGATGAATTAATGCACATAAAACATTTGAGTAAAAAGTCCAGGACATAAAGGAGCGCTCGCTAAACTGTAGTTATTATCTTCATTAAATCTACGTAAATGAATCACTTCGTTAGTATTGCTAAGTGAGCTAAGATTTGTAAAGGGCACAGAGCGGGGTCAGGCCCCCGGTAGCGGGACTGTTACAGGGCGCCAGGGGGATTTTCCACCTCGGCTGAGAGCGCCCTCCGCAGGCGCTCCTCGGGGTGCAGACCCCTCTCTGAGTCCAGCCCGCAGCACAGGCCCGGCTCTGCTCTCCCCGCTCGCCTGCCACGCTGGAGCTTGGCTTGCTCCCAAGAGGGTTTTCTGCGAAGAGATCATTGTAATCTCCTGCCTACCAACTGGAAGACTCCGTGCAATGTGGTCATCACGTTCCGACACGAGGGCTGAGAAGCCCGCTCCCGGTGCCGGAGGCCACCTCTCTGCAATTCCTGAAGCTGCCCCGGGCTGTTTCTTGTCTCGCAGGACCATGGACAGCACCGCCCGGTACCCCGGTGCAAGTCTACCTCATCACCTTTTTCCTGACACTAGACACTGAGATCCCAACACTATGGGCGAAAGCAACTAATGTGAGGACTCGAGCAAATTCTGAGAAAATTATTCTGCCAGGCACATCATTCCGGAGAGCCTGTTGCTAGAAGGAGCAGTCTATTCCTCACCTTCTAACAACATCTCTAGTCCATTCTGCGTTACAGAAAATGACCCGGCTCAAAGGCAAAGACCAGCGAAGGCGGCGCAGGAACGCAGAACGAGACACGCCTCCTGAATTGGCCCTAAGGGAGACCTCGCAGAGCACGAAGCCAGAGCTTCTGAGTGGGGACGGAGGCCGGATTCGCGGGGGGAGAGGGCAGCATGCTGACAGCCATGCGGGAAGGGAGGCTGAGACGAGGGCGGTGCGATGGTGAGGTGGGGGTTGGTGAGGAGCCCCGGGTTAGAAAAGAAAGCAAGAAAACCTGAACGTTAGTTACTAACAGTGATCTCGGCTGTGCACTGCGGGCACCGCTGCCCTCTTACCGCCTCCTGAGCGTGCGATTTGCTCATGATGGTGAGCAGAGTCTGCAAGAGCACGTCCAGGAGGCTCTCCACCATCATTTCTACCTCCTCCATGACATCTGCCTCCTGGAGCGAGCAGCAAGAGAGCACACCGTTAGCGCCGGGCCAGGCTGGTGTGCAGCTGGCAGTACTTACTAAGTCGGCCACGTCAGCGCGGTCGCGGCCTCACTAGCCTGCAGTGTCAAGGAGCCTGGGGCGACAGCTCTGACAGGAGGGGAGGAACTCCCGCCGCTGATGCCGCGGCATGATGGCTGGGGCCTTACCCTCACCCAGCATCACCGTGACGCCCACACTTCTGAACATAGGCAGAGGCGTTAATTTCAATACACATGACGAAAGTGAAGGTCCTGAGTTAAAGACTTTCTCTGATTTCCTTAGAAATGTCAGGAGAAAGCATGACACGGCTGACCATTCGCACCACGGGGTGGGGGTGGCACCCTCTCCACTGCTAACGCACGTAGACGGATCCTAGCCTTTCCGAAGATTATTTCCACCATGGGGTGATCTCAGCCTTTGCCAGACCCGAGCGCTGCCCACATGCCTGGTCCCACTTCGAGCTCCTCAGCACCCTTGCTTGTGGTCACTGGTCTACCTGAAGGATTCTGGTCTCAGTGCGTCTTTCCAGGCAGTCGCACAGAAGCAAGAGCAGGCCTCCCCACTAAGGGCTGCTTCCCTGCCACTGGGCTCTGCACGTACGAAGCAGCCACGCTCTCCTCTTATAGACAAGACCTCCCACGTCCAATCTCAAATCCTGTAGCTCGTTTTAATCATCTCACAAAGAGATTCCCACTGCCTCTTCTCCGGCCTCTTTATATTACTGGTCCGAATGTCCATCTGTCCATCTGTCCATCTATCCATCAATCCGTCACCCAGCACGTGCCAGTCATTGTTCGAGAACCTGAGTGTACAGAGGTGAACAAGGAAGACAGTATCTCTGCTCTCACGGAGTTTAAATTTCATCCATCCCCTACCCGTCCACTCAATACAGTTGCACCGTGCCCCATTCCACAGGAAGAATTTGAGCAACTGTTGGGGCCAACGTCGTCTTTCTCCTCTGTTGAACCGGCAGGAACACTTCTACTTGTGACATCTCTCCCAGCAGTTGTCAGCAACCACTTGCACCCGACAATAAAACCAGACCATCTCCTTCAGGTTGTAACCTGTTCCCATTCCTCTTCCTCTCTTTCTTTTACCCTTTGATTTTTTTTTTTTAAGCAAAAAGCCGCCTACCCCACAAGTCTGACCTCAGGTTACTAGCAGCGTGTTGCCTCTGAGGCCTGGTGGGAAGGAGAGCTGCCAACCCTGCCTGGAGCCAAGAGCAAACAATAGGGCCACTACACCCATCACAGCCACTCTGCCAAGCCGGGCCCCAACCCCAGATGGTCTGTTAAGTCTGGACACCAGAGCACCCTCCTGGGTGCCTGTATCCTGCGCAAACCAAGCATACTCTCTTTTTGGCACCTGTCCTGGTCCACGTGGATAGCCCAACCTCGTAGGTTCTTATCACCTGGCTACTGGCCTTCAGTTTAAATGTACTTGAAATTTTCTTCTCTAGAAAGCTTATTTCAACTTAATGAGGTAGTATTATTAAAAAACTCGTTCTTGTTCCTAATTTCTTTATACCCTCCTACAGTTTCTACATTTTCTATAAGAAATATGCATGTCTTCTACTGTCATAAATATATTTAATGAATATCATTAAAATAATGTCCTACCCTTATCCACACCTGATACATGTCTTTCCTCTCCTCCTTCTGGTCACAGATCTTTTTTTAAAAGAAAATGTAAAGAAGAAAGAAAACAGGCGGAAGCACTACTGGTTGAAATCTCACTCCTAAAGCACAATTCTACCATGCCATGGGGCTCGGAGCGCTTGTGGGCAGCAGTTATCTCTCCTACGTCCTGCCCTCATCTGGCACAGTACAGGAATGCCATATGGGTGGAATCGAGCTGCCAGGAAACTGACAGAAAAGTCTGAATGAGCAAGCTGCCTCTCAGCCCGCCTGGCTCCCTGTCCTCGTGCCCAAGCACCCTCAGGACACTCCCAGGAATGCAGAATTAACACCTTTTGGTAGAAGCAGAGCATGGCACAGGATTGGGCTTTTTGGTACTATAGATAACTACATTTCTGGGTGGCTTTATCGTAGCAAAACTTTTAAAAATAGCAACACTGTGTTGTGTTGAGAAGCCTGCTGGGCACACACAGGCCTCCATTCACTCAGGCACCTTCCTGTCACTGATGAAAGCTTCTCTGACAGAGAAGTGTACAAAGCCATCTTTGTTGCTCTGCCTCTAGCTTAAGTAACACAAGACTGGGGCAGAGCTGCGGGGGCCGGAGTGGGTACGGGGCCACTACCAGAGAGCTGGTCTTGACGATGGAGAAGATGCTGCCAAGAATCCCTGAGCAGATGAGCAGCTCTTTCTGCTGCCGCAGGTGGAGGTGAATATGGTGGAGAACCACAGGAAGCAGGATGCGGCGGGATTCTGGGAGAGAAAACACAAAGAGGAAGAAGCCCTCCAGAGGAGGACTAACTGCCTCGGGAAGCCAGTGGCACTGTGGGACTCAGCTGGTCTGAAGCAGGTGGGGCTGAGACTGAAGCCAAGCTGGAGGCCACCCCGCTCCCTTCTGTGGGCCCAGAAGCCTGCTTCCTGGGCATTATAAGACACCCACAGCATTATCCTTCCATCTCTCTTTCCTTCCTTCTCATTTCGAGCCTTAGTATCTAGGGCATTTTGTGGGAGATGAACGCTAGGACGTTGCATCCAAACGAAATCTCTTTAAGGACCAGACTCCAAATGAAAAGCTTAGCCTACAGTGAAAATACCACTTAAATGACACACATGGTTCTATGAGCTGCACTGATTGAACCTGCACACTTAATATGGATTACAAATGGTCCCTCTTCAAGATGCCCTAGCTGGGTGGCCAGGTCCTTCCGCCCCCTCCCCCCAGCCCCTGTTTCCTTTGTGGCAGCCATTAGGCCTGCCTCATTTTCCCCTCTAGATGTGTCCACAGCAAGGAATAGAACAGCAGCTGGACTTTTGTCTTCTCAGAAGCCTTTGATAATTAGCTGACCCTTATTGTCAATTCTACCTTTCTTATCTCCTCAATGTTACCAAAATGGCACTGTCACCAGGAGGTGACTCTGTTTAGAACCCTGAATTCAGGAAGGCTGAATCCGGAGTTCAAGCTACTTTATTAACTCACTCCAAGACCTTAGGCAGGTTGATTCCTCCTCTGGGCTTGGTATTCCCCATCTGTAGAATAAGGTGCTAACGGCCTCATCTGCATTTACTCACAGGTGTGGTAAGAAGGCAAAGTGAACACAAGTGTAAGCATGAGTCTGGCAGCCTGCAGCCACCTCCAGACCTGGCCAGCACGATGCAGTCAGATCACTAGTGACACAAACCAGCCATGGCATTTGGGATTTATTGTTCATATTTGACCACAGTTAAGTGTTTCAGATAAAATTCAGAAAGAAAATCTTTCTCAGCTGAAGATTAATCATACGACACATGAGAGATTTTGGAACTACCTTGTCAAATACTTAGAATATGTTCTAATAAAATGGATCGATAGCTATTCTATGTTTAAAAAGATGCTTGGCTGAAAGAGAAGTTCATAGTATATTTTGCAGACCAAAATATCAACATAGCAGGATTTGTAACAATCACCAGCTGCCTGTAGACGAAATAGTAAGTAGTCTGTTACTAGAATCTGCTGAAAGAGAGATCAATGTGTTCCAAGAACGTACGTGCTGGATAAAGGACACCACTGGTAAAAACCCTCCTGCTTTAGGGAAGATGCTGCAGTTCGGGCATTCAATGAGAAATACAGATGAAAATGTGCTGGGCTTGTCATTTCAAAACCCAATTACATAGTTCCACTGCCACATAAAGTTTATTTAAGAATAATCTGCCTCACGTAATTATGGGAAGCAGCAAATGCATGTAAAAATATTAGAAATAAAGTCTGTCAGTGAGAGTAGTCTGCTCTCCCCTACCCAGACATTCAGAAAGCATCTTTTCAAAGCAGTGCACAAACTGAGCGTGGGCAATGGCCTCCGTGGTGGTGTATCCAAACCACTGCTAAAAGCTTCATTCCGGGGCTGCCGAAGGAAGGAGTGTTTACTGTAAACAGTTACTGGCAGACGAAAGCTGATTTTCGTGGTGGCAGCTGTACCATCAATGATACCTCACACTGGCAGAATTCAGTTAAAGAGAATATCCGTTTAGCACTGCAAATGCGTGTAGCGCCAGGCTGAGAAATTATTGTTGTTACTGCAAAAGTCAAACTTGAAAACTTTTTCTACCAAAACTTCTAATAGTAATTGTTTTGCTAGATTTATTCCTGTGCCCTAGAAAATTATTCTACAATAGTGATATGATATTCCACTTAAAGAATCAGGCTCATATGGAGCATCTGGTACCACCGCAGGCTGGTCCCGTTCAATGTGGTTTCAGGGTTGAATCGGAGGTTCTCTCTGAAAGGCTGTCCTGACCTCTCCGGCAGGGGGGAGGGTTCCCTGCCCATCTCTGACTAATCCTTAGAGGCTCTTTCAAAGAGGAGAGAAGCAATCTATCTGACCCGTGAGACAAGGAACCAACAAAGCAGGTGGGGCCTCAGGGTGCCCCCTCAGGGTCTCCCACTTCTTTGACTCTCCTTATCCCCTCGGGCTAGACCTTCCTCTCTGGCTCCCCCTCCTTTCCCTCTGCTGGGGGTGTGGCAGGCCCCATTTCTGGCAGCTGGCTAGACCTGTGGGACTGCACACTGCTCTGCAGGCCGCCCCATGCGTGCCCGTATGAATACACTGTGAGTAAGGCAGCAGGCCTAGGTCCTGGCTGCATCCTCTAACACAGTTTACCAAAAATCCTCTGCATTTTAAAGGCTACTGGCTTCTTGCATGATGATTGATAAACCCGATCTTTGGATTACCTCTTGGCTAACATCCTGAAAAGGAGGAAAGGTGAATCTGACTCTCGCCCCAACTTGAGTTACCTGGGAAAGAAAACAGGCGGCTGTCCACAGTCCTGGCGATGGACTGCAGCTTCACCACATCCATCGACTGCCCGATGTGGACAGTGCTGGGCATGCTTCCCAGGGTCCCTCTCACAAACTCTGCCACCTCCTGCACGGTGAACATCTGCAGCAGCTCATCAAAGATGGTTGGGAAGGAATTGAGGAGTGCAGCCTGCAGAAGCGAGTGAAGCCGTGGTTAGCTCAGGTGTGTGTCCATCTTGTGAGCTCAGACAAAGATACAAGGTGGTGAGAGGCTGAAGGCTTTGCCGCAGCCCTGCCTGCGGTGGGTTCTTCCCTGGCCTCTGACTCCACCCGCCCCTGCGGCACTCTTGGGACACAGAGCAGGGAGGAATGAGGGAATGAGAGAATGAGGGAATCGAAACAAGGGAACTGACTGGGGCCCGGGCCACTTGTGGCTTTCATAACTTGCCAAGGCTTCTGCTGGCAAGAGGAAGGAATATAGAGAGAAATCAGTTCAACATGCCTTAATATCCATAGCTGTTTTTGCTCATAAAATGGATTTAAAGTTTTTTGTCTATCTCTATGCACAAGCTCTTGACTTTCCAATTTTGGTCCCGAACTCAAGCCAAGGGCTTCTCAAAGAGAGCATGGCAGAGAGAGCTGAGCACCTCCAAGCAGCACTAGCTGCACTCTGCTCAGAGCCCTGCAGCCAGCGATCCAGCTGAGAGCTGGACCATTTTCCCTGGATAGAGACATTTATTTGAAACCATGAAATCTGATGCCTGGTGGTCTCTGGGGTAAATCCAAGGGATGGAGAATGTGTGGATTTAGTCAGCCATGACCTCTTAAGGTCTTTCAATGATGCTGGCATAGCGTTCAGCCACCTGGATGGCCCAGGAGTGTGTGTGCTTGGAGACACCTAGGGGCTCCGCTCTGGTAGTAGGCCCATGAGGTGGCCCCTTGAGGACAATCTGATAATAATTCCAGAGCCTTTGGGAGGCAGAGTAGTATAAGAGAAAGAGAATGAGTTTTGGAATTAAGACAGACATGATTTCAAATTCCAGCTTTACCACTTATCTGCCACAGAACCTCGGGCGAGTTACAGCCTAATCCTCAGTTTTCTCATCTATGAAGTGGGGACGATGCTATACTCTCCTGCCATTAGCATGTGGAATAAAATTAGGCACATAAAGTTCGTGTCCAGTGGAGTGCCTGGCACAGGGCCTTCACTGCATGTTGGTTCTCACTCTTCTCTCTCGTCTACATGGAAGCAGCGTGAGGGAGGCTTTCTCCACTTCTCAGTCCTCTCACACTATTAACCCAAGATCTGCAAAGGGAAACGCGTGTTGCCGTGAGACGAGAAGGTGAGAGTGCGCTCTTCCAAAGCGGCCGGGGAGGGAGGGGGGTGTTTTTCTTGATGGCTTCATCAGGCACTAGACACTGGCTCAGACTGAGTGGAAAATTGATGCCATAGGGAAACAGGTCTGTCATACTGCCGGCTATGCTCAGGCCAGGCCGTAGCACAGGACTTATGTGAATTCTATCTGAAGATTTATAACTTCCTGGGATATCAAGAAGGTTACTTCGCAGTTATTAGAATTAGCACAAAAACATTATCATAAGCAGCTGGATAAAAAAGACAAAGGGGGGGAAAAGCAGACACCTCATAATCAACAACAAACAGTAGCTGATTTGCTCTCCTAAATAATTAAATTTCCTACACTTAGGCACCAGGACATAAAGACACTTGCACCCTACTCTCTCTCAGTGGTCAGAATCAAAGACAGAAAATCTGCCTGAATACACTTGGTGAGACTTCTGAAACTCATGACACGTGAGCCTGGCACCAGAGAAGCAGGTCTGATCCTGACTCAAGTCTGAGCTGAGACTAGATCTCAACTATTTCCTGGTGTGGTAGGAGTGTACTGTTGCTTACAGGGCATCGAAGAGTTCTCAGAATGCACATCTGCCTTGCTCTGCCTGCTACCTCTGGTCACACCCACGGTCCACCCCCCCCACCCCCCCCACCCCCCGCCTCCCGTTTCTCTGCAGGCCACAGGGAGGAGTCCTGGGCCTCTGCTGGCAGGAACAGATGGGCTGGGGGAGGGAAGGGAAGAGGAAGACGAGTTGTTTGGGTACTTAGGAGGAGGCACCATGGAAGGAGCCTTTCTATGAAGGCGCCTGGCAACCTTGCAGAATTTCCACTTGTTATAGAGTCTAGCTCCCAATTACTTAGCCGTCCTCTGGGCCAAGTGGCCTAAAAGCAAATGGCCACGAAGGGCAACACGGAGTCAAGTGGAAAACAAAAGACAGACTGTTCTAATCGTAAATGAGACATTGATAAAGACATTTGCCCTCCTGACAGTCCTGGCGGTGACTGAATGAATGGACATGAGAGAGGTTATCTGGTCTTTGGTGGCGGTTTTGATGTAATAATTGGCTTCAAAAAATCTGAGAAGTGCAATCCATTAGATATAATTTTGACATTTACTTATAAGAGAAAATAACCCCTTGTGACTAGGGCAATGGCAATATCCTTGATCTTTGCTAGGGCGAGGTTGCATGGAAAAGGTAATAGATTAGCTGACTGACATTTTTAATACAAGAAAGCAAATTTCCTTCCTACACTGATATTTCTAATAGAATCTAATCCTAATTCTTGACCAAAGTTTTCTACTTATTTCGACTGTTTTCCAACCTATTTCAAACTAAACTGCTGGAATGGACAAGTACTAATCTAAAGTTTTTTTAAATTAACACAGTAACTAGGGGATGAAAGTCTCTACACATTCTGAACATCCTCCGTAAATACGATCTTCATCAACGACTAAAGTATGGTAGCTAAACACATCTGGCCTAAAGAAGGATCCTGAGAACAAAGATGGGCCTCTCCTTGGCCATAAAGCCACGGGGCCATTTTATATTTGGTGGCTGGGGCACAGCTAGCTTTGAAGTAAAAGCAGCCTTTTGTTCTATTAGGTATTTCCTTGTACATCAACCTTTACCCAACACACGGGAGCCTGGCAGGGCTTCTTCGACTCTGGAAGCCAGAGGACAAAGAAACCACCTGCTAAGACAGACAAGAATCCAGCAGCACGACTCCCCGGCAGCTGACAGACCTGCGTGAACAGGAGTGTTTCCGAGTTTCTGCTGTCCAGACTGAGCACAAACCGAATGGACTGGAAAAGTTCTTGGATGCTCGACCGGAACTGCTCCTCTTCCATCCCACAGGTAGCTCGTGAGTACAGGATCCTTGACTGCACGATGAACTTGAAAAGGTACTCCAAGGCCTGGAGATGTGGGAGAAAAAGGGATAGAAACGTGTTAACAATGGCCAGGAACTAACAGAGCAGGGAACGAAGGGCAAAGTAACAGCAAATTACACATGAAAATCAGGTGATGGGCAATTCCAACTGCGGAGACATGCACTTTACTTTTAAAAACTTTTCTCTAAGTCCAAAGGTCACTGAGCAGCAGTGACCTTACCGAGAGAACCATCAAATTCCTTCATAACTGTTTTTTGAGATTCTGGAATTGAGGAACCACAGACTGTCATGGAAACAGTTGAATCCAAGAACATAGAGGATCCAAAAAAAAAAAATCAGTTTCTCTGCATTTTTTTTTCAAGTCTGGAAATAAGCCCCTCCAAAGGCAATGCTGTAAGAACTTCTCTTGAATTTATTCCAAGAGTCCTATAAGGAGTCGTCTGTATCTTCGAGAGAGAGCCGGGGGCCTCGCAAGGCCAGCCCTCTCATGGGGGTGGAGGCTGGGCCAAACTTGTCCCAGGCTGTACAGCAGCTGGTGGATGTGACACACCCACTCCCCAACCTTCTTCCAGACCAGGCCACCTGCCACAAACAGTTCATGAACAGCCTCCAGAACATGCTTTGGTTTGATTCTGAGGGGTTCCTGCAGCTTGACCCATGCTCGTGAGCAGAGTAACTCTCTTTCAAAAGAACAGATTCGAGATCCAAGACTGTGCTTTCTAATCAAAAAAATGGCACATGCTTCCCTGACACTGGGAAGGCAGAGACGTTTAGGAGAAACTTATCCAAGGATGAAACAAATGGAGCTCAGTTACTTGAAATATATAACAGGGAACAATTTCCAAGCTACCTTTCATGAAGGTTCGGTAAAAGTAAAACTGGGTGTACGTGATAGTGTGTAGATACAAAAGGCAGTTGGCACCAGAGAATGGCTGGTTCAGAAAAATGTGTCTTCCAAGGTTTGCACCAGACGCATGTGGACGAAGTTTCAGCGTGCGGCCTCATCTCCACTAAAGCTACAGCCTCCATTCCGGCAGCCTTTTAACACCTGGTCTGGAGAGAATCTGGAAAGCCTGCGCTCCATATTCTAATTTTAAAAGGGCAAATGTTTCCTCATCACCAGTTTTTTCAGTTTGAAACACCTACCACAAGAGATGTATTGAGTGGCTTGAAACAATCTCTAGCTTTGGACTGAGAGGCAGAACCAGACGACAAAGTCACTTGCACGTTCTGGGCACGAGGGCTTAGTTCCACCACGAAGTTCTAAAACACAGACACTGCGCAGGGGAGCACAAGGCGGTGTCAGAGACGGCCCTTCGAAAACTGGGGTGCGGGCATGGAAAACAAGCCCACTTCCAGCCATCCATCACCCATCCCTGTTCCCCATTCCTCCTGATTTTTAAGATCAGCATCAGCTTGGCCGGGACCGCCTCAGGCAGAAACGACTGCGGAAGGAGAAGAGGGCAGACAATGGAGTCGAGGTGAGGGGTGGACTCTATGGAAATCGTTCAAAGTTCAAGGGTGCTCCTGACCCTGTGCGGAGACAATGAACTGTGGCTGAGAAGGAGCTCAAAAGCCATCCTCAAACCCGCCAAGGACACCACCAAAGGTCATTCATGAGGGAACAAATAACAGATCCAAGTAAGAAAATAAAAGACTGTTTATTTTTGTCTTCTTTAGTGGCAGAACTCCCTTGGAAAGGTCATGACTCAGAAAGTGAAAGGTAGAGGTGGGAGGAGAATGGCAAGATGTAGTGAATCAGAGTAATGAAGAAGAGGGGGTTTCCTGGTCCACGCTGTGTTATGCCAGAAGGAGAGGCGCCTGGCCAGGAGCACACACGTCCTGTCACAAAGGATGGCCACAGGATCGCATGGAGACTTACTGGCTTGGTCAAGAGGATTTGTAAACTGACCTGGATGAAGATGGGCAAAGGGCCTGATAAAACCGTCGAACTGGATGCATTTGTGTTGGATGCCACTCGATCAAGTTTGAAATGGTAAGAACAAGTGTGGAAATACCTCGGAGAAGCGCTCCCCCCAATGCAGCTCCCCCTTCTCCCCACCCAAGCCCATCTTCTCCAGGAACTCCGTAAGTGACCCCTGCCAGCAACCCAGCTGATCTCGCCAGACCCCTGAACCAGCCTCTGTTCTTCCTTTGTTGCCTCCCACACCTAACCTAACATTTGAAAGCCCGTTTTAGCCACATCAGCCGCTTTTTGGTTGTTTGAAAACTCAAGCTCTTTCCCATGCAGGCTTTTTAAACAGGCTGTTTCCTTCACCTGAAATGCTCGTCCCCAGCTCCCAACACGATTTCAGCTCAGAGGTCATGTCCTCAGAGCAGCTTTCCCTAAAACCTGGATCTGAAGTAAATCTGCCTCTCCAGCTACTCTCCCCCTGGCTTATTTCCTGGTTTATTTCCTTCACAGTACTCATCAAGTTTTTTATGCCCACTAACTTTGTGTATTTATCTGTTTCATGTGTTTATTGTCTGTCTTTCCCCCACTTGAATGGAAGTGCTATGAAGGCCTAGCTTTTTCTGCTTGGGTCCCTACTGAATCCCATGGGGCTAATACAGTGCCTGACACAAGGCAGGTATCAAGCAATATTAACTAAATAAATGACTGAACGATTCTTTTTTTTTTTTTTTTTACACCTACAGCACCTGGTCTTCCTAGGTGGTCTCCCATCCAAGTACTAACCAGGCCCGACCCTGCTTAGCTTCTGAGATCAGGCGGGATCGGGCGTGTTCAGGGTGGCATGGCCGTAGACTTGAATGAACAGTTCTTAAGAGAAAACAACTTACTTTGTGATGCCTTCTCCAGTACCCTTAAGCAATTAATTTATGGACTCACATAAAACCTTTTGCATTTAACTCAACCTTTACCTGCTTAGATAGTACACGCGGCAGCTGACAGATGCTGGGGTTCAGAGAAGAAGATAGCCCAGGCCTGGCCCTCACATCACACGCAGGACCCTGCTCTGCACCGTGTTTGTGCGTACTTCCCCTTGGGACACTGGGATGAGTCCTTCAAGGGGAGAGGCCTGTCTTGGTCCTCTTCGCATCTCAGCACCCACGACAGGTGCTGACTGCTCCGTACACATATACTGTATGAAGGAGGCCAGAAATGGGACTTGTGGCTTTAGATTTTTATAGGATGTGCAGAGAAGTAGCAGAAACACAGATCTATGATTTCATTTTGCCTCTTCGATCTGATGCTGCTTAGGGAAACATTTGTTTTGCTTGTTACCATGTGGACAAGAATAACAAAATCACAGGCCCAGTGGTACTTAGAACAGATGATGTAATATTAAGAGGACAGAGAAAAAGCAGAATTACTTTGCTGCCATTCTTCTTCTATTGCTAACTGAAAAGGGTTGGGAAGACATGGTTAAAAAGCAATTAAAACAGAGTAACTCAAGAATAAGAAAAGACAGAGGCAGAAAGGAAGAAAGTATGGACTTACTTTAAGTGTCTTCAAATAGCTGTCTGGAGAACTATTGAGCAAAAGAGGGATCAACATTCTCATAGGTTGTTCTCTACTGCAGAAACAGCAGCCATGAAAAGAATTTACCAGAAAGTGAAGTTAACTCATAATGAGGATGGTCTCCTATAAACGGGAGCTGCTCAACATATAAAGGGCTGCCTTGTCATGGAACCTGTCTAAGCAAGGTCATTGCCATGGGGGTACCCTTGGTTCCTCCAAAGGTCAAGGTTTTAAGATTATCTTCTTCTCAACATATCCACGCAGCACTGTGGGGCATCCACGCAGCTCTTTTTTATTTGAAGCCATTCCAAAAATCAATGTTTAGTAACTATTGTAGAAAAAAAGTATCAGAAGATTTTAATTTTGATTAATGATGCCACCAACACTGGCTCAGAAGGAGTATGATCGATCCATTAGCCAGTGGAAGCAGAGGCCAATGCTGTTGGCAGAACCCAGAGAGGATGGCCAGGAGCCGTGTGCACGCGCCCTCCTGCTAACATAACATCATCAGGAATAAGCATCTTCTGGCGCAAAATCGAGGTGAAGGGAGGGGAGTTATGTGGTCCGAAGTGTCCTGAAAGCAGGCCAGTGTACTGGGATGTCTCCGCTTGTCCTGCACACTGTACCTCTGGGATTACTCACAAGTGACAAGCAGGGGCGGGCCATTTGCATACAGCGAGCTCAGTACGTTACCCGCATGGCTTCTTGAATGTGGTCCTGCCGAATCAGTTCTGCTGAGCAGTCCATGTACCACTTCAGACAGCGGATGAGCTCCCTGGGAAAGAGAACAGTTCCAGAAACCCCACTTTACTCCACAAGCAATGCAGCCTGAAATGTTTTCTTCCCTGAATCAGCCACATAGAAAATAATATCCCACTGATGAGCTAGAATGGAGTGATGGCTCCATTACAGCTGTGGACTCTTTGGATCATCTGAGACCAGACGACGCTCTCTGTCCATAAAGAGCTGCCGCATTTTAATTAGCAAGTACAATCACTCTTCACTACTCTCCCTAACACATGTTTCTTCTTTGATTACAAGAAAGTTTTCCCAAAGTCTTGGACCATACGTGTATTTTTGCTTTGTCTAAAATTGCTATGTCCCAATGCCACACAACGGCTCGTCAATGGTAGACCCTGAAAAAGGCATAGAGTCCCGTGTGCCACCCCCACCCCGCCCTCCACTCGACCCACATCCAATTTATTTCCTTAGGACCAAGTCCCCTGAGTGACATGAGATTACAGGGTCAGAAGGCCTATATGTTTACATGGCAATAGAGCACAGAGGTCAAGAGTATAGGCCCTGGCCAGACAGGAGGGTTCACATCTGGAGCCTATCGGTTTCTAGTTCTGTGTCTTTGGGCAAGTTATTTGATCCCTATGTGCCTCGTTCTCTTCATTTAAAACATGGAGGAAACAATAGCACATCTCAAAGTTATTGGGAATACTAATGAGATGACACCTGTAAAACACACAGCATAGTGCCTGCTCTCCACAGTAACATCGAAGTGTCAGAGTTACAGTGACCCTACAGCCTCACCACCCTTGGGTTTTGTTTTCGAAAACTGTGCTAATTCCATAAAAGAAAATGGTGACTTTTTAAAAACTGCTTTAATGATTTTAGAAAACCTGTGTTTCCCATATTTACTATTTATATTATCTTTCATCGACTATCTTATTATTTCTTTGACATTTACTTGTGTGTTCTATTTAGCTGTTTACATGTTTCTCATGGAAAAAGGCAGACTTCTTTATAACAGCTTTGCCATCATCTCTTTTTTTTTTTTTTTTCTGGAGACAATTGGAAATTTTAATGTAGTCTGGACATTAGATGATATTATGAATTTTTTTCTTTTTTTTAACATTTTATTAATTTTTCCCCCTCCCCGCTCTCCCTTCCCCTCTGGTAACCACTAGTCTATTGTCCATGTGTCATCATTTCTTAGAAGGAAAAAGGAAAAGTATGACAGCTATGTAAGAAACTATGGTTTAAAATGTCGGCTGAAAGCCAACGGCTAACATCACTCAGTGGTGCAAGACTGTGAGCTGCTCCTCTAAGATCAGGAACAAGGCACGGATGCCTGCTTCCTGCCACTTCTATTCAACATGGTATTGAAAGAGTCTACAGGCAAGAAAAAACAATAAAAGGCATCCATATTGCAAAGGAAGACGTGAAATTATCTTTGTTTGCAGCTGACATGATCTTATATGTAGAAAAACCTAAGGATTCTACAAAACTTTACTTTTAGAACTAATCAATGAATTCAGCAAAGTTGTAGGATATAAAGTCAATACTCAAAAATCAGTTGCATGTCTATGCACTAACAATGAGCAATCCAAAAAGGAAATTAAGGGAAAACTCCATATATGGTAGCATCAAAAAAGAATAAAATACTTAGAAATAAACTTAATCAAGGAGGTGAAAGACTTGTACTCTGAAAACTACAAAACACTGTAGGAAGACCATAAAGAAGATATTAATAAATGGAAACACTACCTGAAGTGAACTACAGATTTGATGCACTCTCTATTAAAATCTCAATGACATTATTTGCAGAAATAGAAAAATCCATTCTAAAGTTCATATAGAATCCAAGGGATCCCAAAGAACCAAAACAATCTTGAAAAAGAAGTTAGAAAAATCACACTTCCTGATTTCAAAACTTACTACAGAAGTTACAGTAATCAAAAGTGTGATACTGACATAAAGACAGACATATAAAAATAGCCCAGAAATAAACTCTTGCATATATGGTCGAATTATTTCAACAAGGGTGCCAGGACCATTCAATGGGGGAAAGAATAGTCTGTTCAACGAATTATATTGGAAAAACAGGCTATCTATGTGCAAAAAAATGAAGTTGGACTCATGTTACACAATCAACAAAAATTAACTCAAAATGAATCAAAGGCCTAACTGTAAGAGTTAAAAGTATAAAACACTTAGACAAAAACAGGGGAAAAGCTTGAGTTACACTGAATTTAGCAATGGCTTTTTAGATATGACATCAAAAGCACAGGAAACTAAATAAAAAAGTAGATAAACTGGACTACATCAAATTGAAATCTGTGCATCAAAGGGCACCACCAACAGAGTGAAAGGCGACAGGGGAAAATATTCGCAAATCGTATACCTGACAAGAGGTTAATATCCAAAAAATATGAAGAACTCTGACAGCTCAACAACAAAAACCAAACAACTTGATTCAAAAATGGGCAAAGTGCCTGAACAGATTTTTCTCCAAAGAAGATACACAAATGGTCAATAAGCACATGAAGAGATGCCACATCACTAATCATTAGGAGAATGCAAATGAAAACTACAATGAGATACCACCTCACACCCTTTGGAAAGGCTACTATAAAAAAAAAAATTCCCCCAAACAGAAAACAAAACAAAACAGAAAATAACAAGTGTTGGTGAGGATATGGAGCGTTGAAGCCCTCGTGCACTGTAATGGAAATGTAAAATGGTGCATCCACTGTGCAAAACAGTATGGTGATTCCTCAAAAAATTAAAAATAGAATTGTCATATGATCCAGCTATTCCATTTCCAGATACACATCCAAAAGAACTGAAAGCAGGGTCTCGAGGAAATATCTGTACACCCATGTTCACAGCAGCAGTATTCGCAAAAGCTAAAAGGTGGAAGCCACCCGAACTCACCGACGACGAATGGATAAATAAAATGTGGTCTATACACGCAATGGAACATTATCCAGCCTTTAAAAGGAAGGAAATTCCAGCGCATGCTATGGCATGGATGAACCCTGAGGACCTTAATGGAAGTGAAATGAGCCAGACACAAAAAGACAAATACTGTATGACTCAATTTATATGAGGTGACTAGAATAGGCAATTCCAAGAGACCTCAGATATAATGGTGGTTGCTGGGGGCTGGGGACTAGGGGCAGGGGGAGATGGGAGTTAGTGTTTAAAGAGGACAGAGCTTCAGTTTTGCAAGATGAAAAGAGTTCTGGAGACGGATGATGGTGATGGTTGCACAACAATGAGAATGTACTTAATGTCACTGAACTGTACAATTAAAAATGGTTAAGATGGTAACTTTTACATTATGTGCACAATTAAAAAATAAGTGAAGTTAAAAAAATCAGCTGAATGAATGGCGACCTTTGTTTAAAGCTTCTTTCTATTCAAACACAAGTCCTAATAATGGTGCCAAATGGAATTTACTTGTATGCCAGGGCTCCAGCAAAGTGCTTCTGGATGTACGTGTCCATTACAGGCCGGAAGTGGAAATACTTGATGTCTCTGAGCAGGTTGATGATGAATACCTGGAAGAGACGGAGGGCATGAGAGTCCTCTGGAGGCCCCTCATATCCCCAGCAGAACACAGAACTCTTCTTGCTTCTTCACAGGGTGGCAGACTGTCAATGTTTACCCTAGTGTTCTCCACCGGCAGTGAATGTAAGATTTCCACTCTGTGTCTGAGCTTCTGTCTTGTCCATTCTGTTCCTACCACCCCTGGACTCCCAAACCAGACTTGGGGCTCATCTGTCCGTGTCAGTGTTACTCTGAGCCTGTATAGGAAGCGTAAATCCTATAGTATCTCAAAACCTTGGAAGAGGCAAAAAAAAAAAAAAGATTGTCCAAGGAGCCAAATTAGCCTATGAAAGGCTGTGCCCTTCAGAAATGGGGCTGGCCGGCCGAGGAAGTGAGGAAGAAGAGCCAAAGGGGGCAAACTATGCAAGTGCTATTCTAACTCTCACCTCTGCTCCTCATCTATCAGGGAGACTTGGAGTATCCGGTTCTCCTTGAATACACAGCACTCCTGTGGGACTGGCTATATTAAGCAAAATGCACTAAACAATTAAATCACTGTTCATTCTCACTAAACAACCTCCTGAGACTAGCCCCCAAACAACTTCACAGAGGGAGAGAGTGTGATCCTCAGACCAGCATGAGCGAGCCTCTGCTTTTCCTGGTCTCTCCTTATTCAACTGTGTAAGTGGAAAATGGGCCCCCTGGTTTCCCATAGTAGCAGCCTCTGGACCTTGTGCTGGTGCAGGTCACTATTTCAGGGGCCAGGCAACTCTGCAGCAGTGGCGAGATGGAGTACCGAACTACAGGGCTGAGGCTCGGACCTGACCCTGCTGAATTCTTCAAACTTGATCTTGTAGGGATCTTCCTGGTAGGCTGGTCTTTTTGGGTGACACTCCATGGTCCCTTTTCTATTAAAAGCATCTAATTCATTACCGACTCACTCTATTAAATTGCCTCCCTCTTTTAAAAATATGCGATAGGAAAAATGAAAGCCGAGAAGGATGAGACTTACCAAAGACTGGAACACCAGTAGGCCGTACTTCTCTGTATTATCGTCCAGAATCACGAAGAGTGTATCTAAGATGTCCTGCAGGAACTGCAACAGCACAAAAACCACAGGGCTCGGGTCTTAGGGCCTGTCCATGTGGTCAGACTCTGCACACTGGCAAATTTATCTCGCAGTAAACAAAGATCTCAAACCACCACTTAAAATGGTCGAGTACCTGTCTCCACCTAGCTAAGGGGTAACTGGGTGGACCTGGGGTCTTTGCTTGTAGCCCAAAGGGCCATAAGTAGGCGGCTCCAGTTGGATAAGTGCTAAAATTCTAAGGAAAGAGCAATTACCTAAAAAACCGAGGGCATCCACATGGGAGAACAATTTTGAAATCAAGACAATCTAAGTGATCCTGATGCCAAACTCATTTTGAGAAAAAGAACTCACTTTCCTGGGACCCCAGAGAGTTTAGCAGTTCCTTGCTCTCTACTGTGGCCTAACTCTATAGAGGTCATTTAGATGAGGATGTGGCAAGCCAGGCCTTATCCACTATACTATTTTTTTTGGTTAGAAATTAGTATCCCAGGAGAAGGGAGAATGCAGCTGATGGGGGCTGTCAACGACAGTAAAAGATCTGGAAGCACTGTTTGTTTGTTTGTCTTTCAGAGTATGTTCTCTTTCCTTTCCAAGATGCAAAAACCAAGGGAGAAAATGACAAATACTCATGGATGCTGGTAGTCTTAAATGTCTAACTGATGTACTGTATCCTTGAAACTAATAATAAAATAAAATTTTAAAGAATCAAATCTAACATTTTGTTGGTCAAAACAGAATATAATGATACAATGTTTATAGTTTATTTCAAAATGACGTGAGGTGGGAGGCCTGGATGGGATGTTAATGGGTAGGACTGGCCACGGGTTGGTGACTACTGGTGCTGGCTGATGGGTACACGAAGGGTTCTTTATACTATTCTGTCTCCCTTTGTGAATGTTTGAAATCTTCTAATAAAAAGTAAAAACATATTTTAAAATGCTAGCATATTCTCTTCATGTTCTCTTCTGGCTGGCTCGAGACAAATTACTGATGCTAAAACCAGATCTACCGAAAGAATGTTCTCTTGTGAGGAATACGACAACTCAGCATTAAAAAAGTTCAAAGACTTCTACTACTTTATTTATTGGCTCATATTTTTAATATGTTCAGAAGAAAAAAATGCCCTCAGTACGAATTTATCTTAAGTTTCAAAAACTAGTATCTGCTTGTTAAGACATTGTTCTAAAATTTATGATACTCCGATCAATTGATTAAAACAAAATTCGTATAAGACTTCGTAAAAGTACACAGCAGTACACAGACTTTAAAACTTCCTCATTTGGTGACACCATGTCGTGTTATTACTGAGTCAGTGGAACAGTAAAAGGCAAGTATATATAGACAGTGCATCTGCTAATTGATCTGCTATTGCAGGGCCAGAGCTAAGCTGCTCACTGATGGACAAAGAGCCTTCTTAAGATACAGTCTCTGTCCGACATTCTACTGCTCTTGCTGATCACCACAAGCACCTCCATCTTCCTCAGAGGAGCTCAGTCCATTGTGTAGAATCCACCTGTAGGGCTCTCACCATCAGGAAGTACCTGGGCATTTCCTGAGCTAAAATCAGGTGGGCCAACACCATGCAGTGTGGAGAAGCCTGTGGAAGACAGCTGGGGACTGGTAGTACTGCTGTCAGACAGCTCAGGCCATTAGCAGGGAAAGGTCATGAAGGTTCCTGAGGGAAGCGGCTGAGGCAGGGCATAAGGAAGGATTCCCTAGCATGGACTCTAAGGGAGGGACCGGGCAAAATCAGCAGCTGCAAGTGAATGGAACAGATTAGAGTTCTTTTAGATAATGACGAGAGTGGTGCCAGAAAGAAGACATCAGGCTGGGTTTGTGTTTAGAGGATGACAAAGTAAGGACAATGAGAACGAGATCTAAGAAAGGGAGAGAAGACCTAAAGGAATGCAGACAGCACAAGGCACTGGGACCGCTCCTGAGGGGATGCTGTCCCACTATCCTTCAATTACCATTTTGCTTTCTAAGAAGAAAAACAAGTCAGAAATTAGGGTTTAAATATAGTTTTCAAAAGGCAGTAAACCTGATGTGATGACTACTTTAAAAAAAGAAGCTAACTAAAAAAAAAAAAAGAAAGAAACTTTATTCCTACTCATCTAATTATATATTTTGAAAATGGTCTTAGAAGCTTGTTGGCAGAAACCAGGGGGAAGTAAGGCCTTCTGCCCAGATTCTCGCTCAGGAGCATGTGTGAGCCGTACCTTAACGATTTCCTCTCCGCTGACATGCCGCAGCCGCCCAAGGATGTCCATTATCCTGTCTGGAAAGGCCTTCCACTTGAGCAGAGCAAGGAGGTCCACTGGAAAGCAAGCGTGAAGGACAGTGAACCCCGGCTCTGCCAAGGACGAGGAACGCCCAGACCCTCCCGGCTACTGACAGGTGGGCTCTTGGGGGATCAGAAAGAGCTGCGAGCATGACAGCAGAAGCTTCAGTGCCGAGGTCAAGGCCAAAGACACATCTGTGAACTGTGCGTGTGCACTCTGGAGCTGCTAAAACCATGGGAAATCGCATGGGCTGCTACTGCCAAGTGACTCCTTTGACTCTGAATGAGAAGACTCCCCTCACTGTGGCATGACGGCAATAATTTCTGTGCCACTTAATGTGCATGAGCAACATGGACCAGCGACTGAGGACAGGGAGGGCACCAGCCTGTGGGCACCATCGCCTACCGTTCTGGGTGAGCTTGGTGGAGGAGAGCTGCGTGGAGATGAAGAAAGACTCTTTGGTGCTGCGCTGGAAGATGAGGCTGGAGGGGATGTTCGGGCAGCCGTTGTAGTCCTCTTTGCAGCAGGGCAGGCCCAGGTACAGAGCGTGGTTGTTAAACGTGCTGTTCTCATCGCACTGTAGGCAGAAGCGGAGAACACGGACTGTTTCCTGGTCCACGCCATGTAGAAACATCGAGTCCCGGGAGATTCCTGGCTGATTCCTGCCCTCTGTCCCAAAACTCCCCAGAACAGCTGACATGCCTTTTAAAGGGAATAAGGCGGGACATGTGGCCTCCACCCGGCGTGTAGGTAACGGCGGACAGAACCATGATCTCAAACAGCAGGTCTCAGGGTACACTAGCCAGGGCCACAGCGGCACTTAGGGGTTGGTAATGGATGTTCGTGACTAGTGGAGCGGGAGGTGGGAAACAAAGGGCCTGCTGGCATTACTTATGGGGAGAAGACAAAAGCCTGCTGTCACCTGCCAGCGCACGACCCTGGATCCTCTGGCCCGCCCAAGGCAAACCACCTAGCTGAGAACCGCAGGCGAAAGTGGCCTCAGAGGAGGGAGGGAGGTGAGAGACAGCCAAGGCCCATACCTTGTACACATAGAGCTCGTGGATGTCATCAGAGAGAGTGGTGCCATCATCCCGCATCAGGGGTGAGAATGCAAAGCCAAAGAGCTTCTTTTCCCCTTTGTCCTTCGCTGCAATCGGAGCTGGTGTTAGTCGTTTCTGCTCCCCGCCCCCACTTTGCTTTTTAAATTAGAAATTCCCCTTGCGCTCATCACCTATGCTGTTTACTTCTTTGATCCTTACTTTCATTAATTAGGTAGCAACCTGACTGCAAGGACGAGGGGAAACATACTGGACTGAGTTTCCGCTGACATCCCCGGCTACACAGGCTCTTTAGACCCAGGCAGAAACCAAACTGCTGGTCTCGATAAGCCAGGGGCTCTCTAGGAAGCAGCTGAATATGTACGAAGGGAACACCCCAAAAGAATGACAGTGACAACTGCCCAGCGTCCAGGTCAGACACTCAGAAGAACCAATACCATGATTTTGGACAACCACTGTCCAAAGAACAGCCTCTGGTGACATCCCATCTCTGAGTAGCCATTTCTTCACTTCTCATTTTCTGGCCCCACTAATAAGAACCTTCTCAACTCTATTCCGGAGAAGGGAGACTTATAGCGCTATCCGCAAAGGAACGTGGAGAGAGGGCCACTCACTGGAGCAGTGTCTGAACTCGAAGCGCAGGTGGGAGCCCCGGAACCGGTCGATGGGGATGGGCAGTTTGATAATTTCCCCCCAGCGAGGGCTGTTACTGTGGTAGAGGACGAAGGAGTGGTAGGAACTCCTGTTCGGCTCTCCGGAACCCAAGCTGATGCAATCCTGGAAGAGAGAAGCAAAGTAAGGGGTCATCTTCCTGCAGGGCGCCCCCGGATGTCCCTGTCACTAGGACGCTTCACTTTCTCCTTGGTGTGGCTCTCATTTTCCCACCAGGCCACATCTATGAGGTGAGAAAATTCACTTAAATTCGCTTAAATTCAACACTTTTGGAAACAGCTGTGTAGACGGCATGAGGAGTCAGCAGTCCTAGCTCCTGTGTTCCCTGGGGCAGAGGCCACCGCACACAGCGCTCAGTGAACTGGGGGGCTGCTGAGGGTGCAACTGGGTCACTAAAGGAGGCCCTTCACCCTCACTAGGAAACAGTGAACTCCGTGGGACGAGTTAACTGTGCATGGCACTCATTCAGATGAGAAAAACAATTAAATTGTAAAGTGGTGAGAGCTTGTTTTCTAATCTTCCTTAGGCCAGCGCTGCATTGGCATTTTAGGTTGCCCTCAGCTGACTGTCCTCAGATACAAACATGATAGGCCAGATTTAACTTGACCCCGGTTCCCAAATACTGGCATGGAGATGCAGTCCCGGGACTGTCCGAGCCCGTTCCCTGGAGGACAGGCAGCTGCAGGCCACACACTCAGGAGCAGCCCCTGTCTGCACAGGGCTGGCGTGGACACCTGACGGCATTACATCTACTCTAACAGGCGTGTCCTTGAGGTGGGTTTTTAAAATGACAAATCGGTGTTTCTACCACCAAAGACATTCTCCTCTTTCTGGCTTTGGGAGATGATTTTGATGAATTTCATTTACCTTTTTCTTCTCTAAAATGTAGATGATTGTTCCTGTTCTGCCTACCTCACAAAGCTGATGTCAACATACACAAGCGAGGTCTGTACAAGGCTGACTTGCCTTCTGCAAACAATGCCTTGTGATTTGCCAGGGACTTCACCTTGACATGACTAAGGAACAGAGTGACATACGGGCAAGAGAAAAACAGCACTTCACTTTTAACGAAGAGCGGCAGAGGGTCCTTGTAATGCACTGGCTGGAAGCAACCTTTTAGGGCCTGAGCCTGCTGTTCCTTGTCACGTAACTTGGTACCAGTAAGTGAGTACCTGAATCTCACCACTGACCAAAGAGCAAACGTAACTTCCTGTATTAGCTTAAGGAACAGAAGGAGAGGGACCCAAAAACAGTTACCCAAAGTAGGCAGCCCAGTGCTAGACAGAATGGCAGAAGCAACAGGCAGGACGGAGCCACGGGGAATAGGTCTACACTGGAGCAGGAAGGGTTCAGGTCAGATATGAGGAAGAATGTCTAACAGGCTGTTATGTTGGTAGTCATTATCGAGCAGGCATCGGGTTTCCTTGAAGAGAGGAGAAGGCAGAGGAGAATGCATGTGGGTGACCTGGGATCAGCCCTGCCTGAGGAGTGGGTCTCCACGCAAAGTCCACGGACGTATAGGATGAGTACAGGATCAGCCTCCATTCCAGACCGACAGGCAAGCCTTACCTTTAGGATTTCTCCATCTGCATAAAGCACATACATGGTCACTTCAATATTCTTTTGTACACTCTTTCCCCCTCTCTCAAAATCCCCCTTCTCCAGGGTTAGGTACAGGTCATTGCGGATATCGCCTGTGGGGAGAGAAACGTCATATCTGCATGACCACAGAAGCCACACTGTCCCATCTGCTTGGAGGACCAGGCTAGCAACTGGCTCCTCCAGGGCTCAGGTGGGCGCTCAGGGCATTCCAAGCTTGGTTAATAACGATGGACACCCTACCAAAACCAGTGGAGCAGCGCTCGGTTGTTCAGTCTTGTGCTCTCTAAGTCTGAATTCTGAAGGTGTTTCCCACAGCTTGCCCAGGGTGGGAAAAGGCTGGGCAGGGAAACTTCTCAGACTGCAGGTGACTGCTCAGGCCCTCTCCCTCCCGAAGAGCTCCAATCTAAGCCTCCCACAGAGGAAAGATCTCAGAATCAACAGGAATAACACTTATTTTAACCATGTATCTGTCTTAACTACTAATCCCTCTTCCTACCCCTAAAACAAAGTAGTTTCTTTTCCATAGGCTTTCTTTTTGCAGCCCTCAACCTTTCTGACTGAGAATATACTACTTCTTCTGTCCAGAAGTCTAGTTCCAAATCCCAGGGAGAGGTCCCTGGACCACCTGTCAGTTTTTCTTCTTTTTGTTGCAAGTGCTCTGGGAGCAGGTGACTCTCTAAAAACACAAGTGCTAAAGCACTGTGGTGACAACCTGTTGTGCTTTTGTTGCTTCCCTGTGCTCCGACTCCAAACCACTTCGTTCATATCTGCTGCTTGAGACAGGCTGGCGAAGCTGAAACTACAAGCCCCAAATGACCTCAGTCATATCTGCCCTTTTCAGGGTGGCGGGGGAGGTGAGAGGGGTGAGATTGTCTGTTGGTGTATAAGAGCTTATTTAGGCTACTCTAAGCTTCTAAATCTGTCATATGAGTTCTAGTCACATTCTGAAAAAGGGCTTTTAACTTTCAAAAATGGCAAAGGACAATAGGTAGGGCCAAAGTGAAGATGTGTTAGCAACCTGAGGAAGTTGACTGCAAGGTGATGGAACAATTAACCTGTAAAGCAAGTGGATTCAAAAGCCAGATGTTCTTTCTACTTCTTAGAAAACCTGGCTCATCTAAATACGCTCATTACTTGGAATCACAATGATATAAACAGGTTTGGGTTTTGGTTAGTGAGTGAGCCGAGTGAGCCTTCTGGTTCGGTTGGATACGTGAGGACAGCCTCTTTTCTGCATTGACTACCAATGTACTTGTGGAGGCGTCTGAGGGTTTCTTTGCATGACACAGCAATAGGTCAAGACTGGCATATATCTTAGCTGTCTGGGATCTTCATGATCAGACTTTCCATTCTTCAGGTTGCTTTCCTATCCCAGGTAGCCATCATGGTTATCTGGTCACATAATGACACTCTCAAAATACTTCGGCTCGGTGGGGAAAAGCAGCCCATGAGAAGTAATTAATTATTCTCTGACAGCCAGGAGAACTTTCCCTAATGTGTGAAAGCCATCTTGTTCCTCAAAGAAATAGCCCCGAGGCTACCATGAAGGGAAGGGGAAAATGGGTTCTGAAAATCACACACAAACGCAACAGCTAAGATGGCAGGACAGCCTTGACCATGACCGCCCTTGCAGTTACACGGACTTCCCTCTGGGGCTGAGCAAAGCCTCTAGTCTGAATTCTGATGAGTCTGGGACAGTAATCTATCTCTCTGGACGTCCCTGCTCGGGCCCTCCTAGCATGTCACTAACACAGCACTTAGAGGGGAAAGAAGGCAAGCGGAAGGAGAAGGGAAACTCACGTTTATCAGCTTGCTACTGTCGGGACAGAAGCTGAATAAAACTAGTCCTGAAAGTAAAATTCAAAATTAACAGAACTTTTATCACGGGTGATTGCTATTCGAATGGGATAAATTAGAGTTGGCTACACCTTGAATTTTTAACAACTGAAACAAGAGATTTCAGAGCCTTCTTCTGATAAAGACTTTTAGTTACACATTAGCTTTTCTACGGAATTTAAATAATTATTCAATTTCTAGGCTGATTTGGCATAAAGTGAACAGTCTAGAGTATTTGAATGCCTAAAGGATAGGTGCTTTGTTTAAACAGTACTCATGTTTAAACCAGCACTCTCTGGAAGTTATTCTCAAAATAATCCACATGACTTTTAAAAGCAGGTACTGGCAACCAGCACTACCCGGAATTCTAGCTTGTACAAACATTTTAAATTTCTGTGGTTCTATATCCAAGTTAACCATGTTACAGTAAACATGTCCTTCAAATGAAACACCTCAAACTCTTCCTAGCCGTATATGATACAGAACACTAACACAAAACTGGGCGCTGTCCTGAATGTGGATAATGACGGAATTTGGTTTGTGCTGGTTTTACAGAGCAAGCTCAGTTTCTGGGCAGCTCCTCCAGGGCATTTTAAATCAAAATGCCAATTTCGAATGGAAGGACTGAGCTAGATATTCCTACAGTTTTCATTCTTTAAAAATTTTTCTATTTAAACAGAATGTCTTTGGTTGTCACCTAGCTGAGAAAATTTATCAACACAAGTAACTGCACTTCTGAGTTACAGACCGAAGCAGCTCAATTTCATCAGGTCTTTATGTGGAGAACAGACCTGCCTAGACCAGGGCTGTTCTGGGCCAGAACAGCTATTAGGCTGCCTGATGGGCTGCAATTTTGCACATTATGACCTCAATTTCAAAAAATGGCACTTTGTGATAGTTAATGTTGTTGAGGCCTTCTTGTCAAAAGCTCTCTAGGGAATCGTCTAAATTAAGCTATCCACTAATTCTCCTGGAGAAAGGAGAAAACCTAAGAAGCCAGCGTCTGGGGCTCCCCGCTCTTCAGCTGTCCCTGTGCCTATTACACGTTCACAGAGCCTGCGGTGGAGCCATGTCTCTGGCTACGGCGCTGTCTCCAGGAGGCTCCTATAAACTTTGGCACCAACTGCCAGGAAGTTTTACCAGGAGAGGAACGAGGACAGGCACATTACAACAAGGAGGGGAAAGAAAAGGTCTGAGCAGTGGTTCTTGAGGTTAGTTTGCAGGCCATTGCTGGGTGGCTGTATTTGAATCACCTAGGCACCTTCCACCCCGTGAGATTCCAGTGGGACTTGGGGACATGTATTTTAAAAATCACCAGGTAATTCTGATGCTCTCCAGGATTTAACACCAGGGACCAGAACACAGGGGTCTGTTGGGAAGACACTGATGAAATTTGGCTGGGGTTAGGGGCTGGGCAGCTCTTAGCGTGAAGAAGCTGCGAGGGTGATGGGAAGGGGAGGCTTTTCCTCGGGGAGTGGGTGCTGTTGAGGGCAGCCCTGCCCTCCTTTGTTAGGTGTCCTCTGCTCCCTAAGGCTGGCAGAGCGTCTACCAACATCAGCAATGCCTTACATTTCTTCGTGCTCAGCTGACATGCAACAGAGTTTCTTGAATGGAAAGATGAATGGATGAGGTGGCTCTTCTAAGAGGGCCTCAGAGTAAACTGTCTTTGTCCCTTGTGCAGCTTCACATAGTAGCCAGTGCCAGCTGTTTGTATAGACAAACAGCTACATGTCAGGGAACTAGGGACTCGAGTAGGCAGAGGTTGGCAAATTTTTTCTGTAAGAGACCAGATAGTAAATATTTCAGGCTCTGTGGGTCCTGTAGGTCTTGGTCTCATGTTCTTTGTTTTCAAAACACATTCTTAGCTAGCAGGTAGTACAAAGACAGGCTGTTGGCCTGTGGGCTATAGTTTGCCGACATCTGGCTTGGAGTGTTCACATGTCAAAGACAGCTTTACACTGCAACTTCACATAAACAAATCCAGATTCCTTGAAGTCTACAGAAACGGCTGCTGGGAGGGAGCAAGGTAATGAACCTGAGGCCATCTTATCACGTCAGGGGTTGGTCTGAGACATTCTGGGCTCCTCACAGAATGAGAGGCCTTAGAAGCAATCGTGCCTTTCAGCTACTGGACACCTTAGGGAGCTGGGGAACACGTTGACAGAGTTGCGTCCAGCAGTGACAGAAAACTGCATGCTTCACTGGCTCTGAGGACCCGCATGCTAGTATGACTCTGGAGAAGCAGCTCACATGTGTCTGTGGGTCTCCCTGAGGGAAGTCTCCAGAGAGGTTTCGGGACCTCTGAGGCGCAGCTCAGGAACCAAAGCATCTGTTAGGAACATTCTCGCCAGATTCTCCAGCCTTACTGGAAGTTCTGGAGCCATGTGGTTCCGGTCTCAGCAGAAGTCTGTGCCAGGAGAAGTGGTCCAGGACAGCCTGCACAGGTGTGGCCGCTCCGTCATGTTTGGATTCTTTATTACATTCATGTTCCTTCTGTATAAATTACTCACTCCACATGTTAGGAGGCTTTGGGTTCAAGGTTAACAGTATTTAATACTACGTTATTTATACCTCATCTACTTCCGGACAGGATTCGAAGGGGCTTCTGAGGATCGTGCTCTTTTCCCTGAAAGCTATGTAAAACTTGGACTTGTTCCCAGCAGACACAGTGGCCCGCTGGGGTGGCACTGATTCTCTTTCTGGGCAGGAGTGAAGTCTCCTGACAGCATTTGTGGAGATGGAGGGACGTTAGCAACCATACAACTTGGACAGTTGCAGGCATATAAGCAGTGTTTTATTTTGTAGTAGTTCTTATTTTGAAGAAGAGACCCCAAAAAAAAAAAGATGATTTTAATTTAATGACTCCTCTTAGGAGGACTTCTGCAGCTTATCTGAGAAAGACAGGTTCTTTATTTTCCAACCATGTCTTCAGTGTCACATGTCTATTGGTTTCTATTGTTACAAAGTCAGCGATGTTTTCTGCTCTAACAGGATGACAGGGATGGGCACAGTATGGTTGTTCTTTTCCTGGGCCAAGGATGTGATCTTTCAACCTGCTGTGGGACCAGATGTGGTCATTCTTAAATCATCCCTTAAAGGTACTGCCAAAGCCTCCTCATCTGATATGCAGACTGAACACAGTCCTACCTGTGGTAAATACATTCCTCACTCCCCTTAAGGACAGCTTTCTTTCAAAAGTCACATCTCTGTGTGTCTGCCCTTTGTATGTATCCAGCAGAGTTGAAAAGAGAGGCTTTCTCTGCCTTTGTGATTCTTTGTAGCTTAGGATAAGCCTACTCATTCTCTTTTTTCATGGGAGTAGCTGATCTGTCTCATAAAAATCTTTTCCTGTAGCTTTACACATAGCGGTTGTTCAGATTTTTAAAACATTCCAACATGTCCTTAGCTTCCTCAGATCTTAACAAACATCGAAAGTAAAACAGTATTCTAGGTTGAGCTGGTAACTTCTCTTATGTCTTATCAGTTACCCCGAAAGGTGAGGCTGATGAAGGATTAATAATGTATATGACACCCCACCCCAGTATTGCAACATTCCATGAAACGAATGAAGATGGGAACAAAGCAGGCAAAAAGCAGACAGAACACACAAAAGCAGGAACTTACACCCAACTATCTTCATCTCTGCACCAGAAAGAAAGGGGCGAGAATGAGGGGACAGCACAGAGAGAAACAAGAACAATTAAGACAAACAGGAAAAGAGAATAAAACGTCACTTGCAGGTTGGTGATGAGGCATGCACTTTTTCCCAGGGGTTAAAGCGAAGGACTGAGTGTATCCCTGAGCACGAGGGCAAGAATCAGAGGGTCCCCTCGGGGGACACCATGCCTGCATTGCCGCCTTCCAATGGGCCAGTTTGGGGAGACCTGGCAGGGAGCGAGACTTGTGCCAGGTCTGATTCAGAGAGGGTCAAAGCATCCCTAAAACGGGGTACTCTCCAGGACACGGTTCTCAGAGGGGGCCCCAAACCAGCAGCATCACCATCACCTGAGAACTTGTGAAAACGCGAATCGTAGGGTCCCGCCTCAATCTTCCTGCATCAGAAACTCTGGGGGTGGGCCCAGCAGTCTGTGATTCCCCAAGCCCTGCGGGTGACTGCGATTCAAACATGCTTCAGGAAAAACTTAGTTATCGACTAGAACATACTAAATCGAAGGGCAGATTTCTTCTGGCAAGATGGAAAACCATTTAACTAATACGAAACTTGGCCCACATCACCCACAGTAAATGATGACATAAAAAATTCAAGGCTTCGAAAACAAGTTAAAATGTTGTCATTTGCACAGAGCCATGACGGAACTCTGTATTGCCACTGACTCCAGGGAGCAGCCTTTGCGGGAAAGCTAAGGATTCGAGAGGGCTGTGGGAGGCGGCAGCGCATCCCCGCTGCCTCGGACATGGTCTAGAGACAGTACAGCCTCTTCTCAAGCAAGAGGTTTTAAATTGTCCCCTTTAGTTGACAATCTCTCGGCTGATCGTCTTCTCTAACGTTTCATTTGGGCTAATTCTGACAAGTGAGTCACTAGGAACGATGTTAACTTCAGCTTGTTCACCTGGAACACCTGTCTGGCCCGAGTCTTTCCTGCCCATCTTGAGAGGAGTAAAAGTGTGTTACACAGTTATTGGCTTTTGTCTTGAACTAAAGTGAGTTTGGAGGGAAGGAGGAAATATCTGCAGAAATATAACAGACCAACAAAAGGCTACAGGTGCTCAGTTTCAAAATTAGTCTTAAATTCCCACATCTATTTGTTCTATTAATCTAGAAGTAAGGACCTTAGCTGCGGAACAGAGCAGGCCACCTCCCATTCACAGCTGTCACATGGCAGGTATGTACGCACCCATGGAAAGCAACGGGAGACCATCCGAAAGACCTTTTAAAATATTATGTTGAATACTGGTGTGGCTAGAGCCTGTCTGAACGCTGGAGCTGCGGTCACAGCTCTGTAACTCAGAGCTATAAGTTCTGTCAATACGCTTTGACAAGGACCTGCCAGGGCCATCCTGACAAAAAAAAAAAAAAAAAAAAAACCTCTCCAAATGAGTGTTTGGTAGTTTCTGCCAAATGCTGGGTAGTTTTAAAAAAAGGATCACAGTTTATGAGTAATTCCAATTTTTACATTTACTCCAATTTCTCAGACTTAAGTGTTGAAATGCTCGCAGTTACTGACATAATTTCCTTGTTCATTTCCCATATGTCCATGTGTCAAGAAAAAGCTGCAACTTGGTCACACCAGCACTTTGAGGGCTAAGGGACGGCTGCAGCCACATACAATATTCCCACAGGTGAAGGGTGGACCAGCTACAGGTAGACAGGTAGCCAGGGCCGGGAGTCTCAATGGACTTCCTGCCACAGTCATGGTTTCCCAAGATAGGCTGACCACGGTGTAAAAGTCTTGCACACTTGCCCTGCCGCTCCAGCAGGACCTGCAGGCCAGGCCTGTCACCTCGCCCAAGGATGGCAAACCCACTCTGATGGTATCTTGGGGTGCATTTAGGGGGCTGTCAATTGTCAGCTCACAACTCTGAGTGGCCATCTGTGCAAAGAGCTCAGATAGAGGAGGAGACAGATTCTGCACAAAGGACTGCTTCCTGCCCGAGAACCAGACCTCGCTTTCGGCTTCAGCACTCGAAGTCAGCAGCATACTCGCTGCAGCAGCTGGGACCTCCCAGGACTGTAAATGTCTTGGCCTCGTGGGGCAAATCACACAACGATCCCTTAGCTCCCCAGGGGAGGGCATGCCCCCTAAGCTCAGCTTGCCTCACCAATGCCCAATACGGCTGACTTCCACGATGACGTCTAGCGTACGCAGCGGTCCTTCATAAGCCTGTCTGCTAATGACACAGGGCGATGTGGTGGCCACGAAAAGGTCTCGTCCCACAGACCAGGTCTGGACAGTGTAACTCTTGAAATCGAAGTTTGCTTAAAAATATTTTTGACTGAAGCTTGCTCCTTTCTCTCTGCTCACTTGGTTTTAACTCCATGACTGTGTGAAGGCCAAGAGAAAGGAAATATCCAAATCGTAGAGAAACAAGTTCTTAAAAGAAAGGAAGGATTTAAAATACATCTCTTAGAGTATATGAGTCCACCTCATGAGCCTGGCTATCTAATTAAAAAAAGATCACCAGATGAATTCCGGTAACCACCTATGCTTTCTTCCATGACACGAAGCCAGGGCCTACACCTGGCCTCCTCCTGGTAACCAGAGCCACAGAGGGCTGAGGATCAGTGCGAGGACACGGTGGAAGAAAGGTCCTGTGGAGGGTGTCGCGTCGACAGCAGACGGGAGCTTTCGTAAGCATAAAGTCTCCTTAGCATTTAAAGATAAGCGTGGAACCGCTTAGGCGGTCCTGTGTACACGAGCAGGCGAGGAAGGCTGTCCCCAGCAGCTTGCTCTGAATGCAGCATCTACAGAGAGGCACCGAAGGCCACAGAAGACAAGGCTGCGCATAGTGCGGGAAGCCGGAGGGCGGTCAGAATGCGTCACACGGGCCTTCTCTATGCTCAGGCCACGCTTCCCTTTGGGTATGTGCTGGCAAATATTTCCAACAAGAGGGTTTAGAGCACCGTGAAGAACCCCCCCCGCAGGTGGTTTGCAGGGTGGGCACAATCAGTTCAGCCTAGCCTGGCGCGGCCCTTCTCAACAAAGGCGAGTAAGCTATTAGCGGAGCACTGAAACTCAGTGGACGGGCTGGGCTCACGCTCCTGCCATCCATCCAGATAATCAGCTGCTCGTCTGTTCTGATCTCCTCTCCTTGTTCGCATCTCCTCGGGTTGTCAGATCACTCACCATCCATCTGAGCCACCCCTCTGCCCTGCCTTCTCCCGAAAGCCCCCTGGCTATGACGGCCCGTCTGGACTCGCTTCTCCAGCTCGGCCTGCATCTGCCTGACTAGGAAACGTGAACCTGGGACGGACGTGCTGGAACCACACTGGGAGTCGGTGCATTCCCACCTCCTGTCCTGGTTTTCCGTCAGGTATCCAACGAGGAAGGTGAGACGGTTCCTGAGAAACTGGCCAGGTCGGACAGAGTGCCTAATTTATACCATTTGCCTAATCCATTCTCTAATACACTAAAATGTATCTGCTATTCCTAACGGACTGGGCTCATCAGTACTACAGGCACCTATTTTGGTGTATTCTCCCCCTTCCAGAGGGAGTTCTGTGAGCTAATGCTCTTCTTCTAAGCAGCGTAACGGAAGAGAAGGGTATGAAAAGGCATCCCCATGAAGTTCCCTGTTGGTCGCTACCACCTAGCCCACACAGAGACAGCAAAGCACAGCTGCTGAGTTGTCACGCTGCACTGGTGAATGTGACGTAGGGGCTTCTGGAAAAGAACAACTATCACCAAGAGCCGAAGGAGCTGCTGGCTGCGGACTGACTTCGGGTGCAGAAGCTTTTAATGGCCGCAGGAGTCCTCCACGGCAGTTTAGCACCTGCTCCTGAGATGAGCACTGGACTCTTGTGTTCCTAACCCTTCTCCCACCGCAGCCCCAAGAAGTTCTGCCTACCTGGCATGATGACATCAGGAAATCCCAATTTTCTTGTAATCGCCAATCCCCTGTTGAATATCATAGGGTTTTCTCTCCGAATCTGTTCCATGTCTCCTCGAAGAAGCTGCAGAGAAATGATAAGACCTGCAGAAACAAAAGCATTTTCTTCCTCAGAACCACACCCCGCCCTGTCTCAGACTCTGGGTTTCAGACCCTCCAGATGATCCCAGGGGCTTTGTTCAGAATTTGGGAGAATCTGTGATGTACCCAAGGTGATCTGGCTTCTGGCTCACTACTCGTACCCTAGGAGTTCTGCACAAAGTAAGAATCTCCTGGGACACACCCTCTCTCTTGTCCTCAAGGGTCCCCACTGCAGCCAACGGCTAGAAGGCTGCGAGGTCAAGTCCACATGGAGTTGCGAAGTGCCTCTAATGAGATGACCTGTTACAGGATGAGGAACTTAGGTGCTGATCTATAGGTCAGTGGAAGGAGTCATTGGTCTAGAAACTTGGGAGTGGAGCAGAAAGTGAACATCTAGGACTTAGGGAAGGTACTATGGTAACTAGGACAATCAGAAGGGTGATGGCTAGAATGGAGACAAGTAACAAGCAGACTGCAGAGTAAGTGGTGAGGTGATGGCAGAAACCGCTCTTTCCATTGTTTCTTTTAATGTATTATTACCACCTCGCTTTTAAAATGTTCTCAATGTTTTAATTACATCACGTCCCAAGAACTTGTAGCTCAGGGCAGCTCTTTATAAATCAAGTAAATAAATAAAGCGAAGAACGCTATGAATACTGATGCGGATGGTACTTTTCCAAATTGCTAGTAATTTTTCTATACTTTAAAAACAAGATTCCATTTGCTTCTTGCTGTCTCCTAGTTTTAGGAGAGGAATATGGACTCCCTTCCCCCTCCAGGCACACCGCATGGAGCTCCCTGGCAACCAGGCACATCCATAAGGAAAACAGCAGTCGCTTAAAAATAGTGAGAGGCCCTGTGGACCCCCATGCTACGGAGTTTGAGAGGAATGAGGTGCTCCCAGCCGAGGGTCTCAAACTTTGCTACCCCTGGTGTGTAGCTGCTCTGGGGACTCTCCTAGGTGAGTATCTCCGATGCCGAGAGAGGATAAAAAGTTCATCTCCACAACGCTGGAAACTGCCATGCCTTGCAGTGGCTCTACACTGCCATTTAGGGCCAACTTTTTGTTTACAACAAGTCTATGAGAGTTAAAACAAAGAAGTTACGTAAAGGAGATTATGAAATAATTTAAAGGGAAAAATTGTCAGGAAAAACATGATTCTATGTAAATCCGAGAGCTATTTTCAAGGGTGTATAAAAGTTCATAGGCTCTTAAATAGTGTTTCTAATTTAATCAAGCAATTAATATTCGATTTAGAAAACAATCTTTCTAATGTGTAGAACTGCACCAAGATTTAGACAGAAGTTATTTAAACAGAGTTTTAAAAGAAAGGGAATGAAAAGGAAAAGAAGTTGAGCTAAGGTGAAAGCTGCTTTGAAATAAAGATCTTTTATTCTAGCTCTGGAATGATACTGGCAGACTAGTCACTGAATCTTGTTAAGTGTCAGGCTTTCCTGGGGACAGGAATAGAAAAAGTAATATTAATATTTGTCTCTCTTGGGGGGCTGGGTGTGTATCTTATTCAGGAAAACACAGACTTCACAACGTGACAGACCCTGCAATTTTTCTGTTCACTCTGGATTTAAATTGGAACTCGAGTTATATCTATCAAAGCGCATGGAACACATCATAGAAAGAACAGAAAACGTTTTTTTGGTTGGAAGTAATTAGGGAAGATCTCGAATCATCACAAAAAGAAACAGTAGAGAGTGGCCGGGTGGGAGACATGTCTGCAGGGAACTGAACGTTACATGTGGCAACTGATCGGCACAGATCGAGTGAGGTGTGCGATCAGCACCGCAGATGCAACACAAAGCTGTCTAGCCAGAGAAGTGCGTCACCGTGGCTGGCACTGGGGGCGGAATACTTGGCGCTGGACTTGCGGATGATGTTCTCGTGGGTCTGGGACCACTCGCTCTCGTTGTTGCACCTGCAACAGAAGGACAGGCGTGACGACTCCCGAGGGTCTTACCCATCTGGAACTTCCAACTCGCTTCCTAAAAGAAATGAATGTATAGTCCCCTAAATTAGACAAGGCTCATTTTCTGTTAAGGCACACAGAAGACCCACACTTTGGGAAAGAACAGAAACTCTAAAATGAATCTCTACAGATACCTTTTAAGTGGCTAAATGTCCTCGTCCCTGAAGTAGTGCTCTCCCACCTGACGTTTTTTTCTTTTCTAGTTCCTTACACACATGAGCGCACACGAAACAAACAACAAAAAACGAGCTCCAGAGGAAAGTTCCTGATGGAGGAAGAGAAGAGTTCCTCTCGACAAGTCCTATCTTTCGAAAGTGCCATGCCTGGTGCTGGCTTTATTCTGTCATTTAGCTGTCATCATATTGGCTACAGAGGAAAATCCTGCTAAGCTCAGGACAATGTGGATATTCGCTTGTGGGTGTGCTTCGGCCAGACCGAAATAAAAAGAAAAGTTTGGGAGGTTAGTGGGTTTGCTTCACTGTGCAATTCTCTGCAGTTGGGAAAGAGGACTTAGCAGAGAAGCCTGGAGGCCTAAATATCTCAGAATAAATGTCTTTCCTAGGGACTCTGGGATTGGGACAAGAAAGAATGAAGGAACGACACTGCACCTCGGTTAATTTATGACATTTTAGGGTCTTGCCCCTGAAGGGCAATTCCAAGGGCTGCGAACACACAACCACTTGGTATGGCCTAGAGACTCGGAATTCCGCCCCGTGATGTAGATACCTCAATGAAACAACTGGAATGAGGTTATGGTCACCTCTTGAAAACGCCACATGACACTGGCAGTCCCCAGTGCTCTGGCCCCACCCCTCCCCCTACTGGATAGGGAGGTATGGACCCAATGACCCCACCCTCAAAGAAAAACCCATAGGACCTTTCCATGGTTACTCAAAAATGTGTGGTCCGGTACAGCTGCTCCCAAGAGGAAACCTCAGTAAGAGCAGTGCCATGTGCCACCCAGCAGTGGCAAGGACAACAGGTTTCTAAGAAAAAGAGTGCGTGTAGAGCCATTCAGAGATGGACGTTGGTCACGGTTTACTTCTGTTACTCAACCAGAGGCTCTTCACACTCCTCGATCAGGACTAGTAAACCTCACCTGCTCAGAGGTGTCGCTAAGAATTGTCGAAGATGAGGTTCTCAGAGTCCAGAGCTGTGTGGATAACTTCCTACTTGTGAGGAAGAATTCCTTCCAAAGGAAGGGAAGATCATTCGTTAAAATGATCACTTATGACTTAGCAACTCAGTTGGAAAGGAAAAGTGAGAGGTGCTGGCAGCGGCGTATCCAGCCCTTCCCGTCTGACGTGTACTGTCTCATCTCTTCCGAACAGTCAATACTTCGGAGAAGCACCCAGCCGGTGAGGATTCAAGGACTTGTCTGTCAGGTTTTGTTTTTTTTTTTGTCACTTTCTAGATTTACAAGCTCAGTAGTTACTTTCTTTAATTGAGATCTGATTACAGTTTGTCATAAATAACATAGTCGCCCCTCTCATTTCAAAAGAAGAGTCTTGAAAATTAACTCCCTCCCTCCAACAGACGGTGTCATTTTAGTCCTCACTGGTTCCTTGGCAGCACAGATGCGGTGCTTCGTTGACCACATCGTGCGTTATTTCACTCACATGTACCCTTCCAGCCAAGACACACACAAGTCAGATGCCAGACGATGGACGGCTCGTCCCTGTCACTGCTCTCCCACTGCACATCCCTTATTATACAGTGGCCTTCACGGCTCTACCTTCAGCCCACTTCCTTCTTATCTACTAGCTTTCCTGGGCAACCCCACCTACTCTTACAGTTTCGACCACCGCCAGAAGCTGCCAAGCTGCGAAGCAGTGTCTCCAGCCCAGACTCATCCTTCATCTCCTGACATACATGGCTACAAGAGAGCTGCTGTCATCTCCCCCCAACCCGTCTGCTCCCAGAGACTCCCTCTCACTGAGCGGCACCCACTCGTTCACTAAACCAGAACCCTTCCAGCTGTCAGCATGTTCTGGAGATTTTTCTATCTTAAAATCTGTCACATCTGACCTGTCTTCATGGCCTTGGTTCAGCCATGATCGGCTCTCCTCTGGACCAGTGTAATCACCTCCCATCTGGCCTTTCAAACATCGCCCTTTCCAGAATGCCAGGAGGAGCTACTCAAATCATCTGAAACTAAGTGGAGGCTGTGTCATCAGCATATTTTAACCAATCGCTAGGATATTTTATAAGGAAAAATTATAAATGTAAGCATTTATTAAATAATCAAATGAGTTGTGATTATAATGAGGCATGAATATTATATACGACCAAATTAATATTTAGAGTGTGATTACTGATGTCGATAGTTTGTCCTCAATCATCAGGCCCACGAGGGCTCGTGATCTAAACAGGTGTGTGTGCCTCTGCGGCAACCCAGCCCCACACAGAGGTGAGCGCAGGCGATGGAGCGGCACGTCCACCACCACGTGTCCAGGGACTTTACTCAAGGAATACGACAGGGCAAGAGGGTTTGGTTTTCTCCGTGGAGCTCCAGGCATTCAGAAGCACAAGAGCAGGTTCTGCTCAAAAAAGAGAATCACAACATTTCTCATGCTGTGTACATTACATTAGTACATTACTCAAGTACTATCTCCTTATCTTCTTTTTTATTTTTTAATTATTTTAAAAATTTTTAATTACAGTTGACGTTTAGTATTATTTTATATTAGTTTCAGGTGTACAGCACAGTGGTTAGACGTTTACATAATTTACGAAGTGACCCCCTGATAAGCCTGGTGTCCAGCTGACGCCATCGAGAGCTGTTACGATATTACCGACCACATTCCCTGGGCTGTACTTCATGTCCCCGTGACTATTTCCTAACTACCGATTTGTACTTCTTAATACCTCATCTTGACCTCTGTGAGTCCCCCACCTTCTCATCTTTCCCCAAAGTGGGCGATCCCTAAAAGTATTTAAGAAATGTTAAAGGGTTAACTGTAAGACCTTTGAGTGTGCATTTTTAGAAGGGTGCCTACTATAGGTAGGTAACGATTGGGGTATTTTCCCATATTTTCTTTCACTTAATTCTCATGACCCTATGACAGGTATTATCACGTTCATTTTACAGATGAGGAGAGTGAGGTGGAGTTGGAGTTGGAGTTGAAACATACATACATCTGCCTGGTCCCGAAAGCAGCGAGGGGGAGGGGAGAGAGGGAGGCTGCAGAGGACAGTAACCCAAAACATCCTGCTCCTGCACCAGGCTGAGGATGTCTCCCTGACATCAACCAGCATGCCCATTTTGTCTCCTTTCACCTAACTGCTATTGCTGTCTTGACTCTGGCTCAAAACTTAATTTAGTGCAAATACTACATATTAAAATTCTTTCTCTTTGGGTGTGACCTGCTTTATTTTGGCCCTTATTTGACCGAAAGTCCTAATAAGCTAGAAAACAGGCAAGAGCCTACAGATCTAGGAGCCCTACTTACGCTGACCACGTTCGTGCAGGTTCACGCAGTCCTTACTTGCAGAGCAAGAGAGAGTAACATCAAGAGGGATGAAGAAAAACAGCACACATTTCTTTACAAATGGCCCAACTGAACAGTCTTTGAAACCGAGCTGACATAAATCAACCAATCTAATGCATTGTGATGATGGGCCAAGAGATACTGTCGTTTTATTTATGAAAAAATTTAAGCCATTTTTATTTTACAACTTATATGTAAGATGGAAAAATGCGAAAGAGAGACAAATGGCATATATATAATTATAGAGCTTTAGCAGGAATCCTTATTTTTACTCCTTCTCTTTCCAAGTGGTAAGAGCATTTCTTCTGGGAGTGACAGTTATGCGTCTCCTATCACTTCCTGGGAGGAGTCACTCCTTTGGCCAGCGCATCCAGGTGAAGGGCCGGGCATGAACACCTCAAGGTCTCCCTCTTCTTTCTCTGGGGACCAACCTGTTTGCAGAGAGCACACGACCTCTGCAACACCAGGCTCCACGCTGATGGTGACCTTAAAATCTTTCTAATTCAGGGTTCACGTCAGTCACGGCTATAGTGGGCTGAATGGTGCCCCCCCCTAAGACATGTCCATGTCCTAATCCCTGGAACCTGCGAACGTGACCTGACTTGGAAAAAGGGTCTTTGCAAGTGTCGTTAAGAGTCTTGAGATGAGACAATCATCCTGGATTATCTGGGTGAGCCTAAGTTCAATGACGAATGTCCTTAGAGAAAGGCGACGGGAGATTTAAGACAGAAGAGACAGAAGACGAGAAAGCAACGTGACCAGAAGAGAGTGGTGTGACCGAGCCCCAAGCCAAGGCATGCTAAGTAATATAAAGAACATATTTTACTCTAGAACTTCCAGAAGGAATGTTGTTCTCCTGGCATCTTGACTTCTGGCCTCCAGAAGGGGGAAATAAATTTCTGTTGTTTTAAACCACCACATTTGCAGTAACCTGTTACAGTAGTCACAGGAAATAAATATACAAGTTCATGTGCCTCATAGAGCTAAACATGATCTCAAATTTAAGTTTTTTTGGTAATAAAGGTGACACGTTTATATATACTCCTCACATATATACACATCATAAATTTAGATCTCCACCACTCTATACCGTATATCCATTTTTACCTATACCTGCTTAACATTCTGGTCTCAGAAGCAATCTACTGTCATCTTAACTAAACCAAACTACAACAAACAGCATTTTATTCTTAGTACTAAGCTGACATTGTTAAATAATTGGGGTGAAGGCTGACCTTTGTCAGGTATCTTTTTCGATATCAGGATTGTATGGTCCCCACCCCCCATGACTAATATTATGTATCATATGCTAATTGCACTGTGATCAGAGAGTGTGACTTATGCCTTGTAGAATTTATGGAATATTTTCTACAAGTAATTTCTGTAAATGTTCCATGGGCACTGGAAAAGATATATTCTGTTTACTGGACAGAAAATTAGTTTAGAGCTGGGAGGATCATATTCCCTGGTGATCTAGGACAGGTGTCCCCAACTCCTGGGCCGCATTCCGGTACAGGTCAGTGGCCTGTTAGGAACGATGCCACACAGTAGCAGGTGAGCGGCGGGCAGGTGAGCGAAGCTTCATCTGTATTTGCGGCTGCTCCCCAGCGCCAGCATCACCGCCTCAGCTCCATCTCAGATCCATGGGCATTAGAGTCTCATAAGAGCACCGGTCCTTGGTGTCAAAAAAGGTTGGGGACCGCTGTATTAGATGGTATGCCGATTATTTGAGTGTATCTCATTTCCCATACCACTGGTCTTCACATTTATTTTTCCACCTCTTTCCTGTTGATTTACTAGTTCATATGGACTCTTTTTGTCTCTTTCTTAGATTACCTTATTCTTTTTTTTCTATTTTGCAGATGAAAACTGAAGTTCAGGAAATCAGGGTGATTTTCCCAAAGCTCACAGCTTCTATCTACCTATCATCTTATTGATCTATCTAATAGATGAAAAATTACCTATTTTAAAAAAACAAGCTGGGACCATCCATGCTACTGGCGTACTTGTAAGTTGGCTAACAAAGTTGTCGCATGAAGGCAGCTCTGCGTGTGTCACCCGTAGGGCCACCGTTCTTTCACCTCACTCTTCCTGGAGCAGCAGCAGAACAGAAACGAAGGGGCAGAGAACACGGATGTGGTCCACTCCTGTGGCAGAGAACACCTGGGACCTCGTGTGCCGACACTTAGAGCCATGTCAGCGACTCCGGTCATGAGCCTCGCACCTCTGCACGAACAGGAGTCACCCTGAGCTGACTTTCTTTACGCTGGCTCATTACTTAATGAGTTCTGTTTTGTAGCGGCACTAACACGTGAACAGAGCCGACTGGGCACTGATGCTAGAGACAGTGGGCACTGGAAGTCAAAACAGAGCAGTTCCATGTGCATAGACCTACTGCATTTGAGTCTTCCTTGTGTGGCCTGACCAAATATTTGGTGCAGATGCTCAAAAATACACCCGAACAACTGATAATGGTCCTGGGTGGGTGATGATCTATGGAAAATTGGGAAGTCCTAGGCCAGAAAAGAGAAAGAGGAGCTACATCCTCACCTGAACTGCAAGTGAAAAGAAGTATTTTCATTTAAAGTTATATATATAAAAAGACCTGGGCATTCTCTTCTCTATACCAAAATAAAGATGGTTGAATGGCCCTCTACCTGTTCAAGAATGGGTTCTCATAAGAATAGCTCCTAAACCAGTACTCTCAACTTAAGGCAGTTTCACAGATGAGATGGCTATGTAACAAAGATCTTGATCTTGAAGGCAGTGTTCCAAGGAAAGGCCTGTGTCTACCGCCAAGTAGGAGCGCTTCCCTTCCAGTCATCACTTACAGAAGATGTTGCCACCTTGTATTTCCATCCTCACAGAGCCTTCCATGTATGGGGCATTCTCTGCATCCCTTTATTTTGAATATCATAGCACTATTTGGGTAAGTCACATTAGCCTGAAATAACCTCAAGAAATGAGAGTTTCAGATGCTTACAAAGTATCTGACAGATTGGTTAAAAAATTTTCTTAAAGAGCAAAACTACACAGGTTTAGTAATTATCCTTGGGTGCGACTTCCAAATTGAAGTGCTGGATGTTATTCTAAAACTCACCTTAAAAAGCTGCATAGTAAGTAGCTGAAACATCAAGGTGACATATATGGGCCTTGGGGACAAATGAAAACACAGAAACATCAAATGTCCAGATGTTTGACAAAAAGGCAGTTGGGCCTTAAGGTGAATTTCCAGTGAAAGCATTATCAAGGATCCAAACAGCGATGTGTCAAAGCCAAGCTGATGAAAGTGAAAATCATGTACCTTGGAAAACTGTGCCAAGATGACTCAGAAAGTGGCTTAAGTGATGACAAAGACCTGATGGCATGATGGCATATGAAGAATTTGGATAAAATCTTCTCATAACATGTGAGAGTGGGGGAAAAGCAATACTTCTCCGTTTTATATAACATCTGATTAAGTAAATAGTGGGTAATTCACATTTTCTACAATATGATTTAAAATATAACTAAAGTGATAAATTTAAATTTCAAAGTAGTCACCTATTTCATTAGACTTGGCCTAAAAATGTTTCTTTGCACTTTCTCGTGACGTTGGAGAACGGGCATCACATGGCTCGGAAACATCCTGTATTTGGTTGCGTGCGTGATTTGGGACACCCCTCCACTCCAGCCCACGGTAGCTCTAGCTCCCTGGCATTCCTCTCCTTTCATGTCCTAGGCTCCACGTTCAACAAGCCCTGGGCCTGCTTGTGACTCCTGCCAAGAAGAAAGACACATCTATCCCAGATTGAACTACACATACTCGCTATTTATTTGTGATTTTTAAGGCTTTTGGCTCATTAGGAAGCAACCTACTTTTCATGCCTCGGCTTCTTGCTGAAATTGTCTTAAAAGGAATGTGCTGCCTTCCCATACACGCACGATATTAAATGGCATCTATAAAGCCAGAGCGGTGGCCATGGCAAGAAACATACAGAAGCTTGAATCTTCTCTATTTGAAGTTGATTCTCAATGACGGAAGAAATGATGAGAATGTCAACAACTAATAAGATATTTTGCCAATTCACTGACTAAAGCTATACAAGAGGGTTTTATCCTTGCAAAATCCTGCCCTAGCAAAGGCAAAAGCGTTATCAGTAGCAATTAGTAAATATATTAAGCCTCCATTTCAATCTGACAAACATGTCCCCTGAAACTTACTGGAAAATACTGCTTCTCCTGAGGGCTAGGTTCACTGTGCTGATGTGGATTTAAAACACTAATCCTAGAGGAATTCCATAGTGCACGGAAACGCGATTTCACAAACATGTAGTTGGAAATCTGTTTGAAAGTCTGTTAATATTTTCAAGTGGAAAAATTATCCTACATTTTAACTCTATTAGTCCTTCAAAAAATTTATTTTAAACTATTTTCTCTATAAAAACAGTGTTCTTTGGCTTTCTAGAACTGATATATTAGACACGGCTCATAGGAAAAAGCTAAGAAAAAGCTACACACGAATCCCATTACTTGCAAAGTGACACGTTGGTACTGAAAGCTGTTGTTTTAGAAGCAATTAGGCCAATTAAGCCTGACAGCATGATTTCAAGAGGGATGCTGTGCGGGCCCCTATCCACAATGAGAATTTGCACTGAAGCAAGGAACAGGTGATACATGCAAAGAGATACAAATCTTGAGTGCTATCTATAAAGCTCTTGGCCTTGGAAAGGACAGAGTGAAGTAAGATGATGATGAGTTTGGATTTCTGCTTAGTTTTTTTCAAAATGAGGAAGGTGTATCAAGAAGCTGGCCCTACCACCCAAGAGTGAAGAGATCTGGTAGTTGGAGAAAGTCTGACTGACGCATAAAGGGAAGAGAAAATCCACAGAAATTTCCTTTGTAAGTTACTATTTCCAAAGGAAGATTCTCATTCTATCAAGTATGGAACTATGAACAGAGCTTAAGGCAAAATGGATAATGAGAAGATATGGGCTATTATTTTTAAATTAATAAAATGTGGTTGATTATACAGAGGCCCAAGGTAAGTATAATTGTGAATTAAGTTCATTTCATGCCTGAATCAGATAGAATATACAGAAATATATCCATATGATATTGTTGTGAGGATATATTAACATAGTGATTGACAGTATTAGATTTAATTTGAAAACACAATATTGGGTTAAAAACAAAAAGAGGACAGATTAAAAAACATATTCTCACAGAAAGACACTTGCTTTATTTAAAAACTCTCCAAACTCACCATTGATCATGTTTTCACTGCCACTATTCACACCTAAGTCTCTAGAAACAAAGATGGACACTAAGCCTGGATTTTGTGTTTTTTTTTTCCTCATTCCTTTTTTCTACTGCTTAACAAGAGTGAGGAGGAGAAGCACTGCTTCTGCAAGGCAGGTCCCTTGCCCAATGAACACCAAAAATAACACCTGCCTAGCTGGATGCGACTTATAGATCGTGGTAGCAGAAGTGAAGAGTGAAACCTCAGCTCCTCAGAAAAACGGGCTTTTCTTCAAAGAGAGGGCAATGTGACTCGTGCTCACTATTTGAAGCAATCTGCATTGGGAGTCAGCTCAGTTACGATAGCTGGTGGGCAAGCATTAGATACAGAAGACGCTCATATTCAAAACACATGAGAAATTACATTATTGGCTTTTCTGTAAATATATAATAAGGTTAGTTAACCCTGGCTAGAAGAGGAAATGTGTACTACCAGGGTGTTACTTTAGAACAAAAGGTTCCAAATGCAGCTGCTTCAGAATCACCAGGGGAAATTATCAGAAATATAGCTGCCTGAATCCCATCCCAAACCTAGATCAAAATCTGCATTTTCAAAAAAATCCCACATATCCCAATGATTCTGTGTCCCACAAAGCTTGAGAACTGCTGCTCTTGAGGACAGTGCTGCGATGTCTTATACTACAAATCACTAAAATTTCTGATGTCCATTACTCACGTGTAAACCTTAAGAACAAAATCCTTTTCTTCCTTCAATTCTGTGAGAGACTGTAGGACATCCAGGATGCTTAGGACCGCACAGCCGTATGGTCGTCGGTAATGCAGGTGAGCAGGGCCCTTCTTTGAGTCATTGAGGAGCATCCGGCCTACGGCACAGCAGGAAACACCAGTCAGACCGAGAACTCCATGCTCCTCTCCAGCATCCCTGATTATCATCCAAGGAAGCCAGAGCTATAGGCAACTTAGAGATGCTCCAAATTGGAAGACTAACTTAGGACTGAATGGAGCCATCCGAGGATGCAAGGATCTCCACGTGGAGGAAGGCCAAACAGGCCTCTGGCCAGGGCTCTTCCCCCGCATCACTCTCCATCAGTCATCCTTATGACCCACCTCAACACGAAGGTCCATTCGTTAATCATATGAGAATAAAATAGTAGTTTCGTGAATTTCTTAGAAAAACCAGTGCGCTAATAGATTTAAACTTCATAGGCGTAGTAAGGATACAAAGTTTAGTATTTTAGCTGCCAGGTAAAAAGTATGTATGCACAGATAAGGAGGACGATGTGTTACTCTTCCAACCAAATCCTGCTGTCCAAGCTGCTCATATACCACTACGGGAGCGAGAGCGATCTCCAGAAGTGGACAGGACCTCGCTCTCCCCGTTTCCCAAGGCTGTGCCTACAGTGGCAAGAGGACTTCCCAATGCAAAACTGGAGCCTCAACAAATGCTTTATGAAGTAAAGCAAAACAAAAAATGAAAGAAAGGCAAAAGCTGTTTTGTTGGCAAAGGATTAGAACATCCTCTTTAAAAAATGTGGAACATCTGCCAGAACCCAAACCTATGAAGGAAGACTTGGGTAGTCACAGCCCCCCAAATTATATCATAAACTTGAAATAAGGCTAGGCAAACCTCCACAGAACATTAGCAAAAATCTCTTTTTCACCTTGGGTGAGGAAAAATGAGATGCCATCTATCTACTGCAGTAAGAACAGTAACTCTAAGTGTGGGAAATTGCGCAGATACATACTTTTGAGTACAAAACACAGCAAAGGGCGTTCACCACCTGTTAGGTTGGCGACGACGGCCACCTGCTATAAGGTCTCTGTGGCAGAGGGCTGATAGAGAGACAGGGCACTTGTGATGAAGAGAATGCCAAAAGCAGACCGTTTGAAATAAAGAGTTTGGGTCCAAAACCAAATAGGGAGCAGAAGATTTCAAGTGAAAAAATGTATTTATTTATATCCAATTCAGCTACCACAGCAGCTGAGCTTACTAAGGTAGAGCTCGAATGCGATCTGGACTCTAGTGCCGAAGGGCTGGGGAGAAGAACAAGCTCACACACAGTAGATACTCATCCCAAGTTGGGTTGGTTTTAGTCATGTGAATGGATAAGGTGGACAGTACCTATTCGTATCACATGGGCAACTATATACAAATCTCTCTTCATATCTTTGCTGCTCAGATCCTAAGAAAAGAGAAAAAAAAAGTTAATTAAGGCAATGAATATAGAGAAAATAATTCAAATTTCAATCTGAACCTCATAATGGTTTGCTTTTGTCACTTTTAGCATATGTGATAGGTGGGGAAGGAGGGTTAAGGCACATAGCAATTTAGTGTTTATGATTCCTGCAGTAAAAGTCTAGATATCTTATATGCCTTTGGAAGTTTATTTTATTGACACTTTTCCAGCTCTTATTTGGAACACCTGACAAATACGTACAAGAGCTCTCACGTTAGAAATCTTCATGATATTGCCTTATCTATCCATATTTATTCTAACATCACATGAAAACACTGTGTAATGAAAGAAATGTTCGAGGCAGAAAAAAATGGGAAAACACCAAAAAGCTCACTAATGAAATTCTAAAAGCTTATTCTTTACTAATTTTATACTTATTCCGCTGTCCACAAATGATTATTACACATTAGATATGTGCCCTTGAAAAGAGATTAACTTGGTTTTAGTGAAACCTCAATAATTTTATCTTTCTAAATTTAGATACATACCACGTGTCTTTAAGTATAAAGCTAAAAATAATGTTATCTGGAAAATTTTAATGGCTTCCTTAAGTAAACAAATCTGATCCAGAATCAGAAAATTTTAAAACTAGAGTTATGAAAAATAATTTTATTCATTAAATTACTTATGTTTAGAACATTTTAAATGTTTACTTAGGAGTACTTTACTTAACACAATATAATTGAAGTAATAAAACTTCCTTTAATATATATTCTGTTTCAGTCATTTCACAAGGTCATCAACTCACTGCTCACTCCCAGCTGCTGCTGTGAATTAATGACGGCTGGTGGAGTGACCTCTGTCCTTAATGGGACAGGCTCCCACGAGTTCCCTTTTGTTTCTAGGAAAAGGTCCCTTAGTTCCATTTCCTTCCAATCCTTCCTCTTTTGATTGGTCCCAATGCTTGTCTCTCCTCAGTGAAGCAGGAAAAGGGACAACCCAGTGGCAGTCATGACTTTGAATGAACTTTGACATCCAGAGTCTCTACGTTTGCTTTATTTTTATACCCTGTTGCAGGATTAGGACTGGGATGAGGCAAGTGAGCAAGGCATCTGAGTTGCAAAACGCGAGGTCTCACTCTCAGAGCTCTCTGCTCTGCTTGCCGCCCCCTGGTCCCAGCTCCGCCTGGCAGAGTGGACCTGAACACATGAAAGGAAAGAGACTTTACAAAGTAAAGTGCAGAGGTGAAACCGAAACTTTTAGATTCGAGATGGTTGAAATATTTTGCCAAATTCTTGATGGAATAATAAAATATGCTGACAATGATATAGGTAACCAAGTAATTTAACATAAATTGGAATATCTGGTATCACAGATATATATTTTTACATGAAAGTTACCGTTTGATATGAAAAAGGGTGTTTGAGGCTCCATTTTACTAATCCTTTTAATTTAGAAATGGAATTTAAAATTATGTCTTCGAAATTGCACTGTATTTTGACACTTATTAAGTGTCGTCGCTACTAAATAATACATACAAATTGAAAAACAGATTACCATTTTTATGTGCTTTTGGAGATTGACATGTGTCTATTACTGAAGGATACTGACATGTTTGACACATTTTAAAGTGAAATGGTTTCTTCTGCATAGCTCAGATTATGTTAATCCAAACTATCAAATGACCACTATAATTATCAATCTTAATACACCTAGAAAATTCAAGCCAATTACCAAAGATGACCAAACACCAATCTACGGGTTGTACACAAGAACATGGGACTTCTCCCTTGTCTCTGTCTGAGTGAATAAAAAGAAGGAGCCTTAAATATAATTTATGGTATTTTCTAAGTGGCTAGGTGAAGGCTCTTTCTGATCATGTTTCACGTGTTACCCATAACTCTCTGTAGTATTTATTTATATTTATTGTGGTGTCAATAAACATAAGATGATAATAATCAGTGCAAGAAAGTATATTAAATAAAATTATTATATGTGAGTCTCACATAATGTCAATGTCAAATTTTAATGTATAAGTTATCTTACCAAATATAAGTGCATGGTTAAACATAGTTACAAAAGAGTCATTAAACTTATATTCTTCAAAACTAAGTACCAAATATGGCTATCCATATCAAAATACTCACAAAATCTGTAAAATCAAGATGGGAAGAAGAATGACTCACCCACCATTCATCTGGTGAGCAAGGTGTGAATTTAGGTTTACTCACTGGACCATACCCTCCAATTCTACATAGTCAGAAGCTGGTTCTCAACTGCACTGTGGGTAGAGAGGGCAGTGACTCAGGGCTCAACATCTTAGACTCAATTATTAACGTTCCATTTGAAATATGGGAAAGTCAGCTCACTTCCCTGTGCTTGGGACTGCCCTTTTTCTGCAGAGATTATAAAATTTACAAATATAAAACAAAGCCAATTTAATCATACTTGTGATGAAGAAAAGGAGGCAATATTTTAATTCGTGATGTTATTACACTAATAATCAGATTCATTCTTCATTCCCAGAAACCGCTACCTAAAATTTTATTTTGAAATGCAAAAGAGTATAAATAAATGTAGAACATATAATGAAAACTAATGCAGAGAAAACAAGACAAGTTCATTCTCTGAGTTGGTCACTCAAATACAATAAAAAATAAACATATATTCATTTATTTATGTATCAAATCATCACTGTGGCCTTAATATTCGCCAGGCACCATGTGCGAGGCCCTGACGTCCAGTAATGAGTAAATACACACATATGCTCTCACACGCTCACACACACAGTCATTGTTTATCATGAAAGTCAGCAGGATCCTAACTGGATGAGACACTCACATAAATATGAAACACCTCCTCTTTGGACAAAATTCTTCCTGCATAGGAAGCTCTGCAATCTAATGAGGTCAGAGAAAAACAGGCTTTCCAGAGAACAGGACTGTGCCATGGATAATGTGACTCTAATGTGGTTCTGACGTCTGCCTGAGTAACCCTGCACACTGGCTCAGTTTGTACGGTCCTGTCTCCCTGATGCTAAGGTGAGCTAATAGCCTGACGTCGACCGCAGCTGCAGCTGCATTTTCTTACCTTTAACTCTGAAACTGGAACACATATACCAATTTGGAAAACTCCTTAGCCCACAGGAGGAACTCAAGTCTTAGGTAATGAGAAAACAGGTTCCACCAAAATTTCATACAGTTTAAAACAAGACACAAAAATCCTGGCTAAGACAATCTTGTTCAGAAATCTCATGTGCTTTGTAAAACTCCCTCAAATCACTTTTGGGATCTTTTTTTAAAAATCAAGGGCTGTCGTACTGCAAAGGAGACTAGAGAAGTGGTATTTTTAGTGGCCTTCTGTCTTCCCGCTGGCGGCATGAGAGCGCGAGTGTTACGCGCATCTCTGATTTATAAAGTTGGAGCCACAGCTTGGGCCTCCGAGCCCATATAGATAATTAAAATGCTATGAAATAAAAATTTTGATTTACCATAATTACATTCAAATAGTACCATAATTAAGTTCATTTTTTTTCGAAAGACGAGGACTGCACTCATCATACTCAAGCATAGCACACACACAGCTAGCTCTGTTCCCATAATGCCAAGGAGCAACGAAGCAACGATCTCTTTTGCTGCTTCAACCAAATAATATCAGAGGACCAGGATCTAGAAGACCTCCTAAGGCTAGTGAGACATTCCAGACAAAGGGCCTCTCTTCTCTCTCTAGTTCTGTTTCAGGCAGCCCCGGGTACCACCTCAGTTCAGGCACTCGCTTCAGAAGCTCTCCCCCAATATGCTAATTTGCATCCCACCGACTGCAATTTGGACTCTTTCTCTCTTTTTTTTTTTCCTGTTGAAGAGAAAGCATTGATCTTCCCTGACTAGACCACTTCGAGTCCCTTAACTGTCTTCATGAGTCTGTGTCTCCTGCTCTTTCTTACTGAGCTTTGAATGCTGAGCTGGAAGATGGACAGACGTCATTTTAGCTTGAGTATATTTATAAATCTTTCTGTATATCTGGAGCATTTTCAATAAAACCCATGTCCATGAAAGTGGTTTCTGATTCCATAATAAAACTGTTTTAGGTTTTGAAAGATTAAAGTTGTAGTAAATTAAAAAAAAAATGTCAAATTCAATTTTATCATTCAGAGAGTCACATATATCGCAAATCCCACTTGTATTTCAGAGGTGGGATTTGAGACACCTGCCACTGTAGCACATATGCCAATTTGGAAAACTCCTTAGCCCACAGGAGGAACTCGAGTCTTAGGTAATGAGTCGCCCATCATTCATGTACCCCACAGGGCAGTGGCACTGAGACCACCACACCTCAATGGATTTTGATGCATCTCAGTATCACTGAAGTAGATCAAAGAATTCGCAACAGTCAAAGCTGGTTTAAAATTGTGACAGTCTTGTTTTCTTCTTAGTACATTAATTAACTTGAATAAAGCTGAGCAGTTAGCTTTCTAAATGGGTAAAAAACTTTAGTAAATCAGAATCAACTTGAAGAATACACAAGGTAATGTGGTATTGTGAGGCTTAGCACTTTCCAATAAGCAGATTACCCAGCCTTCTCTGAGCTGATGAGTCCATGATCGCAGAGACCAAGAATAAGAGCATGGGTATGCAGGGAAAAAAGTGCAGACTACAGATAATAGTAGGAAAAGACGCTCTGTTTGGTACTCCAAAGAGGAGGACTACTTAGTTTATCTCTCTTTATAAGCACTCACTAAAACACTGCAAGCTATAAATTTGATGGATGTCTTTAGAGAAACTATACTTAAACATGAGAGAAATTCCCAGCGGCCTTGAATAAGAATAGTAAGAAAGACTTTTTTTTCAGATTTTAAGTGTCTATTATATTAAATAGCTTATAAAATTCATATTAGTAAAAGGTACTTGATTATATTTCTTTAATAAAAAATTCAATTAAAAACTAATTTCGGTTTTCTTTAAATATTTCATTAAACCTGATAGAAACATAAATCAAGTCCCATTCTACCCAGTGTGTGGGGAAATGAGACTAAATGCTCGTTTCTAGGGTGACAGTATCCACGCAGCAGGCCCCTGGTCAGAGTCAACAGCAGAGAAGGGAAAGAGAATTTGCACATACTGTAAAAAGGGCACACATTCGTTCTATCTTCTCTGGGTTCCTTGGCCCACCATTCTTGTTCAGTCTCACCAGAAACCGCTCACTGAAATGTAGGAGAGAGAGACAGAGAAATGTGAGGGACTGCATGCTCCAGAACAAATAAAAAGGGCATTTACAGAGAAACCCTAAACGCTTTCAGAACAGCTCACAGTGACGGGCAAGGCCAATAGTACATGTCTAGTGGCAGGACTCTATTTTTCTTGCCGAGGAACATGCAACGACACTACAAACTGCATGACAGGTGTTGCTATTTACTCGCTGTTTGTGGCTCTTATCTCCCCGAAGCTGTGTGCTCCCCGAGGGCAGCAATGAAGATTCTGTCTTATATATTTTTCTCAATTAACCCCAAAAGTCTGCGTATAATGCTAAGCCCACAGAAAACACATACGTTCTTAGGTCTAAGGCCATGTACCCTGAATGAGCCCAATCTTGTCTGATCTCGGAAGCTAAGCAGGGTCCGGCCTGGTTAGTACTTGGATGGGAGACCACCTAGGAAGACCAGATGCTGTAGGGGTAAACACACACACACACACACACACACACACACACACATTCTTTACTGTGAACATTCAAATCATAAAAATATTCATCATACCAGATCCAAAATAATCTACATTATCCAGTTCATGCCTTCCATATAACTCTCAACATCATTTTAGGGCTAAGAGAAAAATATTATACGGACTTAATAAAAATTTGGGTGAAAACTCGGAGAGAAATAATGTATTATAACTAAAGCTACGACCAGAATTTAATAGGGTATTAAAATATTTTATTCTCCCCCAAATACAGGTTAATTCCTAAAGGAAAATATTGGTCTAAATAACTTTAAAAACAGTGTTTGAAACATCTGGAGAAATGTACCCTGGCTCGTTCACCTCCTTACTGCTCCTGCCCAGGATCTCAGTCCCATGTCTTCCTCCCAAGGTTCCCTACCAACTATGACGAAAACACTGAGCCATGGCAAAGGCAAAGCATGTGATTCCAAAAGTAATTTACTTCTTCTGTGCCAGTCATGTATGTACTCACTACAAATACGTGGCATCAGTAAAAGGACCAATATTAAAATACTCTATCAGAATTACAAGACATAATATTAACTGCACAGTTCGCTCGATTTGTTCATGTATTCACTTTTCATTCAGTCAACAAATAGTTACTGTTCTGTGTGCTAAACATGGGAATACGAATATAAACAAGTTACATACAAGATATTTTTCTTCAGAGAGCCTGTGGTCTTGGTGGGCAGTTGATTACGCAGAAATGATGCTCAGAAAAAAATTTGGGCCACATAATAATTTGAGATTCTTCAGCTAGAGGATTAGATAAAATAAGGAGGGAAGGTGCATAGAACGAGAAGAATAAAAGGCTTTGGTCAGAATCCCAAGGGACACTGATATTTAAGAAATAGGCAAAAGGAGAACTAGCAAAGCAGACACATAGGGACAAGTAGAAAAAAAAAAACAGAAGAAAAATAAGGATGGTGGGATGCTATATTAGTCAAGGGAAGAAAGTGTCTGAAAAAGGAGGGAGGGGTCGATGAGGTACAAGGCTATTGAATCACATGCGACAAGGACGAAACTGTATCCACTGGATTTCAAACAGATTCCTGGTGATTCTGGCAAGAACTGTTTTAGTGAAATAGTAGAGCAAGTCAGTGTGAGGAATAAAAAGTGAGGACAAAGAAATGGCATCTAGACCACTCTTTAAAAAATGGTTGTGGCTATATGGGAGTTACGAACTTTCGATTAAATGGGCATGTTGGGTTGAGGGAGGTCTTTGTTAAAGATGGGATAACCCAAAGATATATACTCAGTTGATTATCAATAAAGGTATCAAGATTCAACGAGGGAGCATAGTAGTTTCAATAAATGGTACTGAACAATCCACATAAAAAATGAACCTTGAGCCTTGCCTACAAAAAATTAACTTAATGGATCACAGACTTAAATATAAAAGCTGAAACTATAAAATTATAAGAAGAAAACACAGAAGAAAAATAAAGACAAGTACCTTTGTATACCTTGTTCATATTTGCATTGCCATATTTAGCACAGAAAAATCTTTGTGATTTTGGATTATTAAGCAAATATCATGAATCACAACAATGTGACAAACTGGACTTTATCAAAATTAAAACCATCTTCTCTTTGAAAGACACTGCTAAGAAAATGAAAGGTAAGCATAGGCTCAAAGAAAATATTTACAAACATCTAAGAAAGCACTGAACTGAGATGAACATATAAAGATCTCTCAGAACTCAATAATAAGTTTAAAAAATGGACAAAAGATCTGAACAGACCCTTCATCAGGGAATATACAAGGATGGCAAATAAGCTCCAGAAAACATAATTAGTCATAAGAGAAATGCAGATTAAAAGCACAGTGAGATGCCATGACACACCTACTAGAACGGCTAAGATTAAAAATTAAATATACCAAGGGTTGGTGAAAATGAGAGAAACTAGAATTCTCATAAATGGTTGAGGGAAATGCAAAATAGTAAAACCACTTTGGAAAACAGCCTGACAATTTCTTATAAAGTTAAACACACATTGACTACGTGACCCAACAATTCTACTCCTAGACATTTACTCAGGAGAAATGAAAACCTATGTCCACGCAAAGATCTGTATGTGGATGTTTATATATGCTTTATTCATAATTGCCAGAAACCGTGAAGACATAAATATATGAGTAAAAACTATAAAACTCTTAGAAGAAAATACAAGTATCAATCTTCATGACCTTGGATTATGCAGTGGTTTCTTAGGACACTAAAAGCACAAGCAATGAAAGAAAAAACAGGTAACTTGGACTTCATCAAAATTAAAAATTTTTGTGCTTCAAAGGGTACCATCGAGAAAGGGAAAGACAATCTATAGCATGGGAGACTATATTTGCAAATAATATATCTGATAAGAGACTTGTATCTAGACTATATGAAGAACTCTAGTAACTCAATAATAAAGGATAGACATTTCTAGAATAGACATTTCTCCAAAGAAAATAAACAAATGGCCAATAAAACCTGAAAAGGTGTTTGACGTCATTAGCCATTAGGGAGATGCACATCAAAACCATAATGAGGGCACTACTTCACTTCCACTAGCATGGCTTTCATCAAAAAGACAGGTAATAACAAGTGCTGACAAGGAGATGGAGAAACTGGAACCATCGTATACTGCTTGCTGGTGGCAAAGTAAAATGGTGCAGCCACTTTGGAAAACAGTCTGGCAGTTGAGCAAAAGGTTAAACATAGTTTAACATATGATCTAACAATTCTCCTAGGTATACATACAAGAGAAATGAAAATACATGGACACACGAAACTTTACACGAATGTTCATAGCAGCATTACTGATAATAGCCAAAAGGTGAAAACAACCAAAATATCCATCAACAAATTAATGGATATCTAAGACATAGGAAGTATATCCATATAATGGAGTGTTATTCAGCCATAAAAAAAGTGATGTACTGCGACATGGTATAATGTAGATGAACCCCAAAAACATTATGCTGAAGACCACAGTCACAAAAGACCACATTTTCTAAGATCCCATTTCTATGAAATGTCCAGAACAGGCAAATCTATAGACAGAAAATAGATTAGTGGTTGCCTGAGGCTGGGGGTTTGGGAGGAAATAGGGTGACTTCTAAAGGGTATGAAATTTGTGGGGGAGAAATGAAAATGTTCTAAAATTGACTGTGGTAATGGTTGCACACCACCAATATTTTAATAGCCACTGACTGGATGGTACCTTTTGAATGGATGAATTCTATGGTATGTGGATTATATCTCATAAAGCTGTTGCAAAAGCAAACAACCTTTTCAGGGCTTAATCTCACTTTCAGATAAAATAAAAATTAGATCTCCAAGGTCTGCAAGGCCTTGCACACAACATTTGGCAAGTCTTCAAAGCCCCATCTCACACGAGCTTGACTTGCTTACTACTCTCCACATACACTGGTCTCCAGGATACAAGTTCCTTGAACAAGCCAAGCTCATTATCACTGCCTTAGGGTCTCTACTTGGAATGCTGCTCTTCCAGCCCGAGAGGTTCAGTTCACATGCCAGTTCCCCAGAGAAGTCAACTCTGAGGATGTTAGCGAAAGTAATACTTCTCTCCCTGTTATCCTCTCTTCTTCACAGTGCTTGACATAAACTCATGATTATCGTTGTCTTACATGAGAGGATAAACTTCCAAAAGGCCTTTATTCACTGATATATGTCTAGTACTTCCAAGAGCCTAGGTGCTTAGTAAGTGTTGAATGAATGAAAGCAGAAATTCCCTGAAGAACTGCTGTCTAGTGTGGAAGCTTGCTGGTGAAGCACCATAAGCTGGATGGGCAGCATCACCATCATGCTGTACAGACACACCGATGAGCCAACAGGGAGCAGACAAGACAGTCAGCACAAATCTACCTTCTAACTTGGTGGCCAAGGCCTGAGAAGCATCAAGGGTGTTAAAGCAGAGAGAGTCTGCCAGCCGCTCATTAAAATCCGTGTTCTCTGTTTCTTCCTGGATAGTCAGTCTACACTTCTCAGCCTCCCCTGCACTGGGAGCAACCTTGTGACTGAGTTCTAGACATTGAAATCGTGATGGAAATAACGTGCTCTACCTCCAAGCTTAGGCCTAACACACTCTTACAGGTGTGCCTGGGTGTTCTTTCTTCCCCCTTTCAGATACCTGGACTGGAGATGACCCCCAGGGCAACCTTGGGGCCACATACTGGCAATAGCACAGTATCCATTAGTGTGAGTCCCTGAAGAGTGTGAATAAGAACCACTCTACTTACTGCGAATTCACCCACCCAGTGCTTATACAAGCAAGAAATAGACTTCTATTATGTTTGAGCCATTATATATTTTCTATCTGTTACAGCAGTTGACCTAACCTGACTAACATGTATACATGCATATAACCACCACCAAATTAACTGTTAACTTGATATATGAGCATAAAACAATTTTAGGACTTTTATGTCTTTTCAAGAGAATTTATCTTTACAACTGCTCTCACCATCACACTACCACTCTGTGAATCTCTCAAGGGTGCACATCGACCAAGCAGGCTACTGTTTGGAGCTGCTAGACACCCACAGGGAGGGGAGCCATCTGGGAGGGCTACACAAGCTCTGGCCCAGACAAAAGGGTTGATAAAGCAAATTCCCGGGTGGACAGAGTTGCTGGCCCTATCAGACTGCAAGAACACCTCTTTCTCTCCAACAGTGAAAGGAGGCCCCTTAGGCAGCGGTCCCCAACCATTCTGGCACCAGGGACTGTGCTCCTGTGAGCATCTAACGCCTGATGATCTGAGGCGGAGCTGAGGCGGTGACGCTAGCACTGGGGAGTGGCTGCAGATACAGACGGAGCTTCGCTTGCTTCCCCGATGCTCACCCCCTGCTATGCGCAGCTAGGAGATTGGGACCCCTGCCCTAAGACATTTCTCACAGGGCCCACCTGTGCTTCAAATTTCTTAGTCTTTCATGCTTCTGGTTTCACGTGATCGTCTTCACAATTTTTGAAGCATTCAAAATAACTTTTTTTTTTTCATTTTAAAGGGCTTTAGGTATACATATAATTATTTCCCATTCATAGCTTCTCAAATGGGTATAATAAACAAATTAACATCCAAACTATTTAAAGGCCAATGTTCAGCCAATGTTTCCTGATTTGGGAATAGCTATTCTGCAAAAGAAGTGGTTAAATACTGCTGGGAAATACTGCATTAAACACTGACAGGTTTCCACCCTCTAGGACTTCTTGGAAGCTTAAAATGTTGTTAATATGTTTTAAGTACCAACGGGACTGGTGATAGTTGACCCACACCCTCTTTTGTATAAGGCGATTGAGTCTGTATGAACACAGTTTGACAAATGCTGACTGAATCTATTTTGTAACTAGAGCTACAGCATCTACTCCTATTTCCCAAAGGTGTGAAAAGACCTGTGGCCAAAAGAGTAATATTTATTTGTGAGATTTTATAAACATCCACATCTCTATATGAGAGCAACGGATCAGCTTTTCTCTTTGATAACTTGAATAAGAAAATACTCTTTCAAGAGAAAAAAAGAGATGATGTTGAATTCTTACTCTTCCATAAGCAAGGTCATAAGAGAACTTCCTGACATTTTGTTGTCTTTATCATGAGCTACACATGAACTGTACTTGAAGTCACATTAAGTTCATATTATTGAGCAAGATCTTACAAATGAATTACACAATTTGAATCTGTGACAAGTCTAATAGTCTCTTAAGCTTACGATCACCTGCTTTTATGAGAGTTCTGATTCGTATACTCCATACACTTCTCCATTGATGGTAATTCACGCATCAAATGTTCGCTGGCCTCCAATGAGGTGCCAGCTTGTACCCGGCTCTGAGGCACAGATAGCCTTTGATCCTTAAGGGGGTATTTCCTAAAGACTCGGTTTTGAAACATAAGTATGCTCCTTAAGTAGTCAGAGGAGTTCTCTCAGCTCTTCCAATTTAATCTCATGTTTCTCATTTGGTCCTCTGTGGAGATGGATAACAACTACTTAGTACCTCTCTCAGGATACACTTCCAGGTGCTTAAAAACAGGCAAGGAGCCCCAAGGTCATACTGCATGGTACGGGCCAACAGATTAGGATATCTCTAATATTACCTTAGAGAGTCATTTCCCAATTTAGCTCATTTGGCTTTATTTCTTAAGTTATTCGAGTTGCCCCACTTCGTTCTAAAGCCGGAAGAGCAGAAACACATAAAGGGGTTTCATAAAGGCAAATCGGTGTTGTGGTTTTTGAGTTTATTTTTAGTATCAGCTTTCCCCTTATTTTCAACAAAACATTATACTGTTCACCAACATATGGAAAATTTAAAAAGAGAGCTACTTTGGTTGAACCAGAGGTGGAGGGAGAGCATAGGGGTAGGAATCCTCCCTACCTGGGCCTCTCTTTCAACTGCCAAGCCTGAAACACTGCAGGCCCCCAAAGACCGCATTTATGACCAGCAGCACGATGCAGAGGCTCTTTCCAGCCTTTTTCCTTCCTTTCATTCTTTCAATAAACATTCATGACTCCTATCACGTTCCAGAAACTTTCAATAAACATTCATGACTCCTATCACGTTCCAGGACGTAGATGGTGGAAATTATAGAAACGAAACAGTCCCTATCCTCAAGGTTCTGAGTCTTTGGGGAGAGAGATACACATGAACCAGAAATTGCAGCACAACGTGAGAGGCTATAATTGCATACAGAGGCCGACAAGCCATGCGCTAGTGCACAGCGGCACTGTTCCAAAGAACAGAATTATAATGCTGGCAACCTAGGGTCAGGATACACAGTGGGGTTTAGGGCTGGAGGAAAGGTGTCTAGAGGGCCAGGCCTAGGAAGGGCACTCTCTGGGGCAGGCATTTCTGGTCTCTACAGCTTAGAAATGGGCACGTGAGAGGCGAGCTGACTTCTAAAACCCAGCAATCAAAGTGTAGATGAGGAAGTCTGTGGTCTACACAGATAGGCTGGACCAAAGCTCCGCAAGCCAGGAGCGTACGACCCAAGTGAGACAGTCTGAGACGTTGATGGCCGGGGGTCTGGGAGGAAAATCCAAAATGTCAGATAAAATATAAAAATTGCTAGTGAGCAGGTCCCACATGGTCTGCTCTTCGGCCCCTGCTGAGCTTTTTGCTGAGAATGGGGTCGCCCTAACACCCAGATGTGCACGCAGGGTACGTTCGGCCTCATGAAAGAGGGACACACTCTCTCTGTGCCTGGGGCTGGGACGAGACGGCCGGATACTTGTGCAGACTTGGAGGGGGATTTGGCGGGTTTTGAGTACTCTGATCAGTGAAGGCGGCACATTACTTTAAAGTAAACACAACCTCTTCTCCACTTTTAGAAGTTGCAGTAGTTGGCACAAATTCACTGCACATGTTTAGACAGGCACAGCCACCTCTGGCCTGCCCGGCAGGGTACTATACTCGGCACTTTTATAACATGGACGTAGTGAGAATTTACCTTCTCCATTTATTTTATGTATTACCTAGAGACTGAGCTGGGCCGCAAATGAACAAGAATCTTCCAAAGCCCTTTGAGAGTATGTCCAGGTATCTTCAGTGGTCTTCCAATTCTAGGCAGTCCAACCTCTGGGTACTACCCCCGGGTACAGCTTCTGCAAACATGGCTTGAACTATGACTTCCTTTCTTAAAAGAGAAACCTGCAGTGGTGCTCCATCCCTGCAGATGAAGCCCACGACCTCCACCCGGCAGTTCAGCGCCCCCAGCACGTCCTCTCTCTGCCTTCCTGGGTCCCCTGCTTCCATCAACACACTTGTATCCGGCCAGATGAGCCTGCTTGCCTTCCCCCAAAAGTGCTCTTCTTTGCTAACTGTACCCTGTCTCCCCACTTCGCTCTGCTGCTCAAATGCTGCCTAACTTTTGAGGCCCAGCTCTAACATGCAGTGTCATGAAGTCTTCAGTGACCCCCACCGATCAGAAAGGACCTTTCCCTCCTCTAACATCTAACCACCTATGGCAGTGACGCGGACAGGCTAGCGTTAGAGCTGGTTGTGTACATATGTGACGCCTTCCCTGTGCAGAAAAGAAATAACATAGCAGGCCTGGGACTGCTGTCCTTAGAAAGGCCTGTTTGCAAGGCTGGCCTTTGGCTGGCATCTGGGAATGTGACTCTCGGAGTGTTCCCGACATTGAAGGGTGGGCTCCCTGTGCCTAGATTGTTTGTGTGAGCAGCATGGCTTGTGCTGAACATGTATGTGCTAAGCAGAGCACACCTACCTCACAGGCCCCAGCAAACAGCGGGTGCTGGGTCTCTAACGGGCTTCCTGGGGCGGAAGCGCTGCACACAGGTTGCTGCGTTTCCCTGCTGGAGAGTGTGCTGTGCGTGACCCTCGTGTGGGTGTGCGGGGGGGGAGCCTACGGAAGCCTGTGCATGAATTCCTCCAGACCCCGGTCCCTCTCCCTAATGACCCGGCTGTGCATGCTTCCCCTGTCGCTGCACTAAATCTCAGCTATGAGTACAACCATGCACCGAGTCCCATGAGTCCTTTGAGCAAATGCCCACCAGGGGCTGCCCTGGGGATCCCCAACACATCCTTTAACTCCCAGGCCTTGTCTGTAAAGCAGCAGAGACTGTCTCTCCTGCGTCCCTGCAGCCCTCAGAGAATCAAGCGCAGAGGCTTACAGTTTACAGGAACTTACTAAACAAAAATAAACCTTACCTAATAAAGTCTTCTTGACTCCTAATGACTTTACGTTAATAAGGACAACACAATTAAAACACCAAAGGAGCTGAGCACAAGACGAGGAGTAATAAAGGGGCTGCTTTCTCCAAAGAAGGCCCCGTCTGTGCGCACACCGCTTTTTCCTGCTGTAAAGCCTCTCAAGGGCTTCACGGCAATAAATGAGCATCCTAAATGTGCCTGCTGCTGCCACACGGCTCCGATGACATCTTAGCTTGATGGGACCTCCTGCCACCCAGGCAAAGCCGACAGAAATGCTGTCACTTGAGGTCCCAGGGAAGGTTGCCTGCCAGGTGCCCAGCAGAGGCAGGGCCACTGTGGTGGGAAGAATCTTTGCAGCATGACCAACCTTTATTTGCCCTTCCTGTCTTCCAGAAGCCCAGCTACAGCATATGAAACACTCAAGTGTTTTCTGACACATATAACAACAACGATAACTGTGAATATTTATGAGATTTACTATCTGCCAGGGCCTCTCCCAGGGACTTTACATGTGTTATTGCTTTGATGAAGTGGACACCACTATTTTATAGTTGAGGAAAGGAAAGCACAGAGGGGTTAAGCGGTCTGGTAGATCAGGCAGCACTGAGCACAGTAAGGCAGGCAGACTTTAGCAGGAGTGTGAGTTCAGAGGACAAGGGCGAGGACAGACTGCAGAGGTCAAAGTCCCGGAATCCCGAGGAGTCCTGACTTACAGGGCTGATACTGGAAAATCTCAGGCCCAGCCGATATTGGAGACGGACCGTAGGTAGGCTGAATTATCTTCAGGGGCAGTGGGATAAGACTGGTCGCGGCTGACCACGCCCTAGTCAGGGGCAGAGTGAGGAGCCAGAGTAGGCAGATGGGATGAGGCGGATGCCAAGGCACAGGTCCTGAGACAGCACAGGGATTGTCCCTGAATAGGTCTTTTAGTCCTGACAGGGGAGTTTTCAACCTGGGGTCAGACAGGCTGTAATAGCTCTGCGTACGGTCGGAAGCAGGATGGGAAAGGGTGTGTGGAGTATCTATGTGCACATGCAACCTTCCAAAGAGTATCAGAGGGTCCTAGGCTTCTTCTCCCTGGTTTACTTCCCTGTCTTCATACATCCATGAATCTTGCAGGCCCATGACAGATGCTAGGATGGTCTTCTAGGCAGTGAGAAGCTGACCACAAGCTGATTCCTCCATTTCCTCTCCAGCCATACTTTTTGGCTTATGACCCTATGCAAATGTCACTAAGCAACTGAGATTAACTGCTCTTCTGAAGCCATCCCCAAGGTGCTCAGTCTCATCCAGTACGAGGCTTAATATAGCCTGTAAACTTCTTAATGGAAGTAAAAATGATGTTTCGGTACAAAAATTTAGGCAAACTATTTAAGAAGCAGATAAGGTAAAAGTTTAATTTTGGTCTCAGTAGGTGTTTCCCTCAGCTTTTCTCTTAAATCTGGGTTCCTGACGTGCTTCCAGTGATACAGTGTTCCAACACCACGGACCTGTCTCATGGACTGCTGACAGAGAAATCTGCCTGTTGTTTTTTGGCAGGGACAGTGAGCAGTCACCACGTACAGGTCCCTGGGCTGCTGGGGCTGCTGGAATCCATGACTATGATCATCAGATCCCCGTGAAAGTTGCTATTGCTGTCTCCTGCTGATCCTGCAATATGTGTGGCTATTTTCTCATGACTCCCTGTGGCGATATGGTGCAATGGGAATAAATCGAGGGGCAGACCAGGACTTGAACCCAGGACTAGACATTGGAAACTGCTCAACCTCAGAGGTGATGAATTAAGTGACGTATGGAAAGCCCCCGGCATGGGGCCTGGCACATCCCATATACTCGAGGAGCATTCACTCCTGTCCTTTCCTAGTCCTCATTCCCCACAGGAACCAATGCGAACCTTTACATTTTTAATTAAGCCTCACAGAAAAATAAAAATCACTGGACACAAATGTCTTCTCATTTTCTTCCAAATTTATAACAGCCTAATTCAACATCTTTCTGATTTCTGATTGCACACATTTCCACCCCTCCTCCCCAGTCCCATCTCACTACCTTCACGCTCCCCTCTGAAAGCCTTCCCCCAGGCTCCCTTGCCCTTTTCCACCAAACTTCGTCACAGAGTATCCTCATCCCTGCCTCCGGATTCCTGCACTGCCCACTCGCGCCTCAACCAACTGTGGGTTAGTGTCTTCTTATCCAGTGGTCTAAAACACTTTAAGTTAAAATCTCCCCCGATGGCCTCCTAATTCAATACTATCATTGTGTCTCACTGCTCTGCAGCTTCTGGCACAGGACAGGTCCTCCTACCCCACCTCTACTCTTGAAGTGTTTCCTTTGTTGCCTTATGCTGCTTCTTCTGACTATTCCTTTGTAGTCTACTTAGCTGGATCTTCTTCTTCTCCTAGTTCTTTCCTAACTCGATTCTTTCTCAAAATACTCCTCCTTGGTGACGTGACCCCTCTTCTGACTTTAGCAATCACTGAATGCTGACACCATTCCAATCTTTGGGCAGTTTTATCCTCCCCACCCCCTCATCCACGCCTTAAAAAGCTCTACAATACAAATTTTATTAACTCCCCAGGGTTACGTGGCATTTCCAGCAGGCTGGCTGTAATAACACCCTTTTCTTTTGGAATACAACTGAGTGAGATCCAGGGACTTATTGGCCCGCCAAATTTAGGGACCAAAGAGGTCCACTGGAAATCAGGAACTGAGTGATCAGTGGCTGAGGGGCAGTGGGAATTCTGGGGTTAGGGGACCAGCAGTTGTCAGTTATTGGGAGCCCACCAAGGAAGAAATGTCTAGAGCTGTGCTTCTCAAACTTTAACGTGCAGGTGAGCCATCTGGGGACCTGCATATTCTGATATGCAGGAAATGCATATTCTGATTCAGCACTTGGAAGGAGAGGGCTGAGATTCTCAATTTCTAACAAGCTCCCAAGTTTTGCCGATGCCATCTGTCCTTGAACCAAAATCTGAGTAGCAAGATTTGACGGGGCTATCATTATAAGTGATATGTTGGGTCACTGTGTGCTACGAAGTAGGAAGCAAATCTGAATGTCAGTGTTGAGAGTGAGGCATTAAGAAGTATTTGATCGGTAATGGAGGTGTCTGTGTGGGTCCAGTGATTTATTTGGGGTCCCCGTGGTGTCTGGATGTCCCATTACAGGGAGTCTGTCTAATATGTAGTTGAAGGGATGTTGTTAGCAACTCCGGAGTGCGGGAAGATTAGTGATTGGAGCATGTGGATAAACGTTTCAGAACCTTAAGAGTTTCAGTGATTATAGAGCTTCTAGGGATGGTATCTGGGAGCTGATACACGTGTGCCAGGGGGTATTTCAGAGGTCAACAGCTGAGGAAGACTCTTGAGTTTAGAAATTAAAGGGGATACGCTGGGGTTTCAGTCACTGGTGTCCTGAGAGGCTCAGTGATTCAGTAACATGAGGAGTCAGTGCCGTCTCTGTAGAAGGGTCTTCCCTAAGCACCTTGTTTTGAAAAGTGCCGTGTCCTACTTCTGTGATTCTCAATTGCTTCATTTCTTCGAAGTATCTATATCTTCCTGGTTTTAGAGTATATATTATCTATTATCTGTTTCCTCCTCTAGAATGTAAACTACAAGAAGGGAGAGACAGTCTCTGTCTTGTTTTGTGCTGAATCCCCAACACCTGGAACGATATTTTACATGTGGCAGGTGTGCAATGCGTGTTGAATAAATCAACAAAAGGAATATCATAATTATAACTGAAAATCCACTCTAATTTATAAAAAGTAAATAATTTCCAAATCAGTACTGTAACTATATTACTAACGAATTATTTCTAACACCCTCCTACTACCTTCTGGATGTAATAGCTATACCCAAAATCCAGCAGATTCCGAATTCCTGAAAAGGTGAAGAGATTAAGAAGTGCAGTTGGTAGTTATTAAAATAGTCATGAGAATGTAAGATACAGCATTGGGAATATAGTCAATAATATTATAATAACTAAGTATGGTATCAGATGGGAACTAGACTTATCGGGTGATCACTTTGTAAATTATATAAATGTCTAATTACTATTTGCACACCTAAAGCTAATATAATATTGTATATCAACTGTAACTGAAAAAGAAAAAAAAAATTAAAAATTCAACTGATTCCTTAAATTCAGCTGTCCCAGAGTGGTCCTTAACCTTCTCTGCACATTGGAGTCACTCGAGAGCTAGCTCCTGATTGATTAATCTGGGGAGGGGCCTGGGTCCTGGGAACTTTAATGCCAACGTGCAGCCAAGGTTAAGAATTACTGGTCTAAAACCAGCTCCCTTAAACCCATCCACTCTCTCTGCATTCCTTCCTGTGGTCAATGGCCTCAACATACGCTCAACAATCACTCCAAAAATTCAGAGCTAAGTCTAGTAAAGGTAATAATCAAGGAAAGTAATATGATTTTTGTCCAGTCAACAGAGGATGACTATAAGACTTGTTTTCCTGTGCAACCTATAAACTAGCTTTGCTTTCACTTTACTAGATACTAGACTCTCTCATCCCTGTTCTATTCCCTTCCATACAAGCATCTCACCCACTTGACTCTGTACTTCCATCTCAGCCCAGGCTCCAGCTCCTGGGCTTCCACTATCATTGGTTTAGTGCATCTCTTCATTCTGTCTTGAGGTACTGAAATATTTCCATAAGGTTCAAAACTTAAGGGCAACAATCAGGTAAATAATAGTTTTTCAAGTTTGATTTGAAGAGTTCATGTAAAGTGTATATGGACTGAAAAAGAGTTCTATAATAAAACTGACAAGTCCAGTGACAAAACCTCACAAGGCGATCTGATCATAAATGCCTAACCGGGCAGGTCATGGAGGGTAGTCACACCCCAGGCACATAACATTTTCATGAAAGGTTTCTCTGCCTTAAGCCAGCCTTGTCCATTGTTTCTGTGCATCTAGGTGAACACACCTTTGAAATAAGCTTAATCACCCTCAAGAGAGAGAGCTCGTGATCTTGTTAACTACCAACAGCAGAGAATGCCCCACCTTGCTTTACTCACCTCCATGTAAGGTTCCTTCTGTTCCCTCTGTAATTCCAAAAGCATAAAAGAAACTGCAAAACTCACTCCCAGAGCCGCTGAGATCTTGCTTCCTAGCAACTGTCATCATTTTGGCTCAAGCAAATTCTTATAAAAATTCTCTACAGGTTTGGATGATCTTGACATGTATTATGGCTTTCCAGCAAGCAGGGAGATGGGGGTAGGGTGGGGATGGGGCTGGCTAGGAGTTTTAACAATAATTAACTGAGTTCAAAGTAAACAACTAAGCAGAATCTATATTCACATGAGTCGCTCTTCTAAATATAGTCAGAAGGAAAACTGTTTGGAGTTTTCCCTCAGAAAGCAACAGCTACATCTCCAGATGCTGCGTTAAGACAAAGTCAGTTTATACACAGTTGTGTTGCAACAAAATATTCCCCACTGTTTTATACTGAAGAACTGAGTTTTTAAAAAACTCCTAACTGTATATACTTTGTATCTGAAATACTAAGTTGCCATTTCTCTCTTACCATTAACGTTTCTCTAACCGGTCATTCCTGGTTCCCACGCACTACAAAAGAATCAACCTAGTCTCAGAGTTTCCTCCCATCTGTGCTACTTTTCTTCCTTGAGCCCAACTTCCAGTAATCTGAACGACAGCCACAGAGTATGCTCCATGGACATCAAGCCTATACATCTACTGCTCAGTTTTCTACTCTCTCTCACGAGTCTCCATTCTTTGTTTTTAAATAGCATACAGCACATCCTTTCAAACACAAATGCCAAAGCACTGACTGATATGCTGACAGAATCCAGTACCTAGTGTTTTTCCACCTCCGTGTGAGGATTCAAAAATTCAGTTTTAAAAGTCTTGCTTGGTCTCGAGATGATCTCTAATAAACTCCAGATCTAAAGCCAGGCAGATGTTTCACACCACTTCGTGAAGGCAGAGGAAGAATCCCCAGTTTGTGGGGAAATGCTGCTGGTTCTGACAGAAACACTTCCAGTCACCACAAGTTGTACCTCAGGGAACCCAGCCTCAGAAATCCTCTCCAATTATGACTCTAAGGACACCAGCCACAAACCCTATAGTTAAGCTGTTTCTCTAAGCATCTGGTTTCCAGAGAAACACAAATTAGTTGAAATCTCCCCCAGCAAAATATATTTTAACAACAATAAGTCTTTTTAAAAGAAACACAAGAAATATAGCAAACTGTGATGTCATTCATATATATATATATATATATATATATATATATATATATATATATATATATATATATATATGTTTGCATTTTCCTTTATACTCCATTCTGGGATAGCTTTAGTTATATTTTGCAAACTTGAGATTTAGACTCATGAAAGAACTTAGTTTGTACTGGTGTCAGGGTTGGCAAGAGCAGCAAGAAGAAAGGGATTGTAAATGGCCTCAGAAAAGACCTAGCTGACACTGCATGTGTCTGAAGAGCAAAAGTCCCCTTGCACAGAAAAGTCTGGACACCTCCCGTTAGCCTACTGTCCGTTCACTGAAACACGAGACTTCTGCTGAAACATGGGATCCCCCACAGCCTTTGAATGCTTTTGGACAGTTAGCTTCTGAGGCACATTTTCCAAAGCTTTGGCAGGAGGACAAGTGGTGGAGAGAAGAGAATGCCTTTAATCTGAATTCAGCCAGATTCAACAAATAGTCATCCTGCAACTATAGACTTCATGCTAGAAGTCCACCTTGAGAGTTTGTAACAAGTCATTCATTCCTTTGATAAATGTTAGCAGCTCACTGCAGGCTCTATAACATTTTTGCTTGCACATGTAAAGAACTGGGGGAGGAATTCCTGTGTACACATTACAGCAATTTTCTAGTGTTTAATTTGAGAAATTTGTTCAAAGGTTTACCACCACTTTATTCACAAGGCACTTTCCTTCTACTACAAGTTATCTATTTTCTTCTCCAATATCTTGATGATTTTACCTCTACCTGTCTAGCAATTTTCTAAGGAAGACTAATCAACAGAGGCAACTTATTACCATTTTTAAATGACACGTGAAATCGTACTCTCTCCATGTGGACTTGGCTCTTAGGATACCGTGAACATGTACTTTGGAATGCGAAGAACCAAAACAGTTCCAGAAATTCCCCACTATTGGGTATATTTTAGAATTTCTTTTACTTCTTCTATTAGCTTTTCAGCTATACCTCTTTGCATGATTTTACAGAGCCTTAAGTTTTCACAGTCTATTTAGAGTTAATAATTTCTCATTTTACATAAAATGTAGGAATTTGGCAACTGTGGAGATTAAATTAGCTCTCCCCCACTCTTCTGCTATAGTTATCATATTCACTATATGTACAAACATTATAAGACCCTAAGATAATGTTATTTTTGCTTTACAAAGTCATGTATTTTTTAAAAATTAAGAGGACAAATAGTCTTTATTTACCTACATACTTACCATTTCCAATGCTCTTCATTCATTCTGGAGGAATGGCATTTCCCTCCAATTCTTACTTTTAGCCTAATGAACATCCATTAGCATCTCTTGAAGTGTCATTCTGTTGATGACAAAGTCTCTTAGTTTTCCTTTATCTGAAAATGTCTATTTCATGTTCATTCTTGAAAGATTTTTTTCACTAGAGACATAATTTTGCATTTGTCTGTGCTTCGACACTTTAAAGATATTTCTCTACTGTCTTCTGGCCTCTGTAAGTTCTGATGAAAAGCTCTCCATCACCTGAATTGTTGTTTCTCTATATGAAATGTTGTTTTTACTAGCTGCTTTTAAGATTTTCTTTTTTGTTGGTTTTAAGTGGTTATAGTCAATAATGTGTCATATTTATCCTCTTTAGTGTTTGGTGGGCCTCTTGAATCTGTAGATTTATGTCTTTCACAAAATTTAGGAATGTTTGCCAGTATTTCTTCAAATGCTTTTTTCTGCCCTATTCTTTTTCTCTTCTTAAATTCCAGTGAGGTCCTATTGAAATTGTCACCCTAAGGCTTTGCTGTTTGTTTCAATATTTTTTCTCTCTCTTCTTTAAATGATTTATATCTGTCTTCAAATTCACTGATTCTGTTATCATCTTATAATCTCATCCAGTGATATTTTTATTCCAAATAGTCTTGGTACTAATATTGTATTTTTCAGTTCTAAAGTTCCCATTTGGTATTTAAAATATTTTCTGCTTTTCTGTTGAAATTTTTACTCTTTCTATTCAACGTGTTATAATCATTATTTAAAATCCTCATCTGATAATTCAACCGAGTTATCTCACCTTCGGCTTCTGCTGATTGTCTTTTCCTGAGAATGGGTCACACTTTCCTAGTTCTTTATATGTCCCATAATTTTGGATTGTATCCTGGACATTGTGTCACAAGCAATAAGTGACATGCCTGAACACATCTATGTCTTTCCACAATGCCAGGTTTATTGAGTGGAACCTTTTCAGAAAAACTAATCATAACCCACGCAGGTTAACATACAACACAGAGAGGAGAAATACAGAGTCTTACGTGACAGAGCGAAAGGATGAGTCTTTAGCATCTCTGAAGCGAGCTCTGTTGACTGGCAGCGCGGAGAGCTGCGTGTCGGTCCTAAGCCAGCGGCTACGATGGGTCAGAAGGTCAGAGCCTTTGGCTCTTAGTGCAGCTGTCCATAATGTCATTGGGTCATGCTTGAGCATCATCTGTCGAAGCTGACTTACATGCACCTTACCAGGTGGGATGCTCATGCCTATCAGCCCCTGCAGAGGGTAGCTGACTTTTCTGTGGTTTTGGGTATTCTGGTTACACCTAAGGCATTCCCAGTAGGTGTAAGTTGTCATTACTGTCATGGCTCCCATGGAATCCATTTTGTAAAGTCCAAGATGTTCTCATTTCTTTATGCTCTATGCGCATTGTGATTGTTACGTTGTTGAGACTGTGGATTCTCTTCTATTCTTCTAAAGAGGGTTAGTTAGTATTTTTGTTTTAATAGGGGATTAACTTGGTTTGGCTTCACCTATAATCTGTTTCTCCCATGAATGATGGCAGGTCACATCTCAGTTTTCTTTTAGCCTTAGTTGCTAACTGTTTTGAGTTTGTCTTGCATGTGTGTAGTTAGGGATCAGCCATTGACACGGACAGAGTTCATATGTGGAATTTGGGATCCTCCATCTCCCGCTCTCCCCTCTCTATGACTCTCTTTCGTGGTCATGCTTGCCCCAAGCTCCATCTCTTGGTAACTCAGGCCAAAAATGTGGCAAGATTTCTACTGGAGTTTTAGTTACCCCATGCTATGCAGAGACTACAGCTCAGACCAAAACCACAGAAACAAGAAACTCACCCTATACTGGCCCCTTTCTCCAAGTTTTTACTCTCCTCCAATATCTGCCTGCTTTTGTTCATTATGCAGAACCTTAAGGTGGTTGTTTTTGATATTGTGCCAGTGTTAATAGTTAATTGTGGGAGGGCTGGTCTGTTAGCTCATTCCACCACTCCACAAATGAAACCAGCACCATTCTACCTTTAAAAAAATAGCCCAAATCCAAGCCACCATCATCTCTCACTGAATTACTGTAGAGACCTCCTATCTAGTTTCCTTATTTATCCTTAAGTGACCAAAGGTGAGCAGACTGACTGTAATTTCATCCCTTGGTTCCACCTCACTAATTTGAAAGCCATTTTGAGTTCCAAGGATGAGGGGATAACAGAAAAGAGGCATCTCCCATGTAAGAGAGCCCCACAGTCTAGTCACCTTCTCAGTAAGAGCTTGACTACCATATTCAAAATAAAAAATTCTCCTCCATACTATATTTTTTTATATTCCATAACACTTACCTCTCCAAATATGCTATATAATTTAATTATTATGTTTATTTGACACCCCTTCTAGAATATAAGCTTCATGAGGTCAGGAACTTTTGTGTTTTATTCTCTGCCTTATCTCTAGAGCCTATAACTGTGAAAGCATGTAGTAGGTGCAAAATAAACATTTGATTTATAAATAAATAGCTATACTATCTACTATAACTTCTCCCTCTGACACCCTTTAATTCTCTACATTCCTTTCCAGGCAGAGGATTTTTTGAACTTATGTCAGAAGCATTAGTTATTCTTTTCTATTTCATATTATGAGTTATGATCTGGACAGAGCAGAAGGCGAATTTCTTATAAGCAAAAGAACTTCTTAAAGAACCTGATTATTTCTTTCACTGTTTTTATCCAGACTCTGTAGGATATTATATTAAAAAATTTCTCCAGACTGACAACTAGACTCCGAACATATAGAGAGATGGCTGGTATACACAGGAGGGCAATTTCTGACCTTATTCTCAGATAAAAAATAAAACACGTAGGTTTAACCACAGGCTGCTGTACACACCTGAAGTGCGAGTTGCGCTTTGCCCATCTCTTAGCAGATGTCCACTCTAACATTTCTAAGCAAGATCTGATGCCTTGGGCATCTATTTAAAAGCATGCTGAGTAGGCTTGGCTGCTGGCTCTTAAACAACAGGGGGATACCAGGCACTGACACCCCTCCACCTCACCACAGTGAAAAATCTGTACACAACTTTTGAATCCTCAAAAACTTAACTACAGTCGTCCCTCAGTATCCATGGGGGACTGGTTCCAGAACCTCCCGCTACAGGTACCAAAACATGTGGATGCTCACGACCCTTGTATAAAATGGCACAGAACAATGCATAAAGTAGGCCCTCTGTGCCTGTAGATTCCCAACAGCGATCAAAAATACTGTTTTTGATCCACGGTTGGTTGAATCCACAGATGCAAAACCCAAGGGTCTGGATGGCCAACTGTGTATTGAAAAAATCCACACATAAGTGGACCTGTGCAGTTCAAACCCGTGTTGTTCAAAGGTCAATAGTCTGCCAGGGTTCTAGCTCCTCTTATCCCTGCTGAGGCTGAGCCCCATCCCAAGTTAAGGCAGGCTAGACCATACCACGGGCCCTGTGTGGAAGGACTGAACCGAAGGTCCATCATTGGCTGATGAAGCTCCTGCAGACAAGCTCCAGCCGCATCACAAGATGTGACCTCTTTTGCAGAGGGAAGCAAAACTATTTGATTTAATAAACAAAGTTCTCACTCATCATTTTAAAAGAAAATTTCTTTCTAGGAGCACCTGAGATTTTCACAGAAGCAGATAATCTTACTCGGGTAGAATGCTTGACTCGCAGGCAGAGCCCTCTACACTTCAATTACAGAAGCAGCTGATTTTCAAGAAAACATTTATTCTACACAAGGGTATTCTGAATGCTGAGTAAATGCCAGGAGAGTAAGAAATGAGGCTTTTTAGCTTGCTTTGCACAGCATCAGTGAAAAGATAGCTAACATAAGTGTTCTCACGTGATAATCAAGAGCGGTTAAGTTTTTGAGGGCAACTTTGCATTCCCAAGGCCTAGCAGAAAAACGGGGCATACAGAAGACTCCTTAGGGAAAGTCAGTTGAGTGCTGAAATCAATCATTGGCGCCCTGAGGCTTTAGAGCACTCTGCTTAATTTGTAGAGGGCCTGCGAGAGAACCAGGCATATTAACAGACACACAAGTGCTATAGAGAAAACAAGTTAGTTACACAGTAATACTCCTTCTGTGAATAAGAAAATTCACATAATAGAAAAAGAGAAGTGTAACCGTACAGAACCAGATACGACTAACACAAATTCTATTCTAGAAGATTATCTGTACTATTTTGAGGAGGTAATTGTGTGGTAATTATTAAACAGATTAAGATAATGGTTAAAAATAATAATAGATGTGCATACAGAATACTTTTTTTTTTTTTAACAAAGGCAATGAGTTCCTTATAGAAGGGGAATCCATGATATTAGGAAAAAAATACAAAAGACATTTTAAATTCTGGCCATTTACAGGCTTTGTTCTTCTCTTACCTCATCACTGAAAAGCAAAGCAGATGTGTGCTCCACTCTGCCAAGTTGGAGATTTGAAGAGAAGAAATATAAATGAAAAATTTCTGGCATATTCTTTTTCGTATAGCAAAGCCAATATTTGTTATACTTTGCTATAATTGTCTTTCCCTTAAGACTGTTGCCAGCCACTTTAAGAATTACTACCAAAACTTCAAATATCTGTCAGTTGAAGGATTCTTTTTGAAAACTTTAGTCTGTTAAAAATTACTAACGATTATAATACATTTACATGATATGCACAGACATATATAATTTTCCCCCACAAATATGTCATGCTGTACTGTACGTATAGTTGTAAACTTGCTGTTTTCACTGAAAAACATTTCATTAACTTCCTCTTATATCTAGAATGTGCTTATGTAGAAGCAGTCCACGTTGTAGACGGAATTATAAGACGGTCCTGCAAGTTGTCCCCCGAATCCCAAGGATGCATAATCCCTGGGACTTACTATGGTGCCTTTTACTCCCACGATGAGGGTATATTACATGACACAACTGACAGTAAAATAGGGACAGTATCTAGGTGGGCCCGACCTAATCCCATCAGTCCTTTAAAAACACAGAACTTTCTCCTGCTAGTTGCAGAAAAGAAAGCAGATTCAAAGCATGGGAAGGATTCACTGCATTGCTGCTAACCTAAAGATGAAGGGGGGCTGCGTAGCAAGGAAAGCAGGTGGCCTGTGGGAGTTGAGAGCAGCTCCCAGCTGACAGCCAGCAAGAGGTGGGAACTTCAGTCCTGCAACTATAAGAAACTGAATCCTGCCAATAACCATGAGCTTGGAAGCAAATTCCCCCTTAGAGCTTTCAGACTAGAATGCAGGCCAGCTGCCACTTCAGGCTTGTGATACTCTGAGCAAAGAACCCAGACATGCCTGGGCAGGCTTCTAACCTATAGAACTCTGAACTAAAAAAAAATCAGTATGTTTTTAATCCATTAAATTTGCTGTAATTTGTTATGGAACAATAGAAAACTAATTCTGTCCCTTCTCACTTTTTGCCTCAATCTTTTCAAAGGTTACACTATTATTTAGTCATCTCTCTACTTATGAAAATTTAGACTGCCTTAAGATATTTGCTATTACAAAATAACATTCTTACACATATGAGCACAAGTTTATTGGTATCAAATTGTTCAGAGTATACGCACACAATTTCTTAAATATACCTATGACATCGAAAGCAACAAAAGAAAAAGCTAGGTACACTGGACTGCATCAAAATTAAATACTGTTGTGCATTAAAGGGCATTATCAAGCAAGTAAAAAAAACCTACAGAATGGGAGAAAATATTTATAAACTATATATCTGATAAGGGTCTACTATCCAGAAAATATAAACAACTCTTACAACTAAACAAAAAGACAAATAACCCAATTAAAAATGGGCAAAGGACTTGAATACACACTTCTCCAAGGAAGATATACAAATGGCCAAGGGACACAGAAAAAGAAGCTTACATCATTAGTCATCATAAAAATGTAAATCAAACCACAATAAGGTACTAATTCACATCCAGTAGAATAGTTAGAATTAAAAAAAATAATAATAACAATGCCCAACAACAGATGATTGGATAAAGAAATTATGGTTCACATATACAATGGAATATTACTCAGCCATTAAAAAAAAAATGAAATCCTACCATTTGCAACAACATGGATGGACCTAGAGGTTATTATGCTGAGTGAAATAAGTCAGACAAAGATAAATACCATATGATTTCACTTATATGTGGAATCTAAGGAACAAAAAGAACAAACTAATCAAAAATAGATTCACAATATAGTGGACAATTTGGTGACGGACAGAGGGGAGGTGGGTTGGGGGGCTGGTAGAATGGGGTGAAGGGTTAAAGAAGTACAGATTAGTAGCTGATAAATGGTCACAGGGATGAGGAGCACAGCAGAGGGAATGCAGTTAGCATTAATATGATGGCCAGGTGGAGGGCCGGAGGAGGGCAAGTGGGGCGATTGTTTTATGAACTATACAGATGTCTAACCAATGTACTGTATACTTGAAAGTGATTTAAATAAATAAATTTTAGAAAATAACAAATGTTGATGAGGATGTGCAGAAATTGGAACCCTTGTACATACACTACTGGTGGGAAAGTCCTGTTTATTTTTAATTTATTTATAGTGTGAGATAAGAACACTTAACATAAGATCTACCCTGCTGTGGAAAACAGTTTGGCAGGTACTCGAAAGTTAAACAGAATTACTAGGTGACTCAGCAGTTCCACTCCTAGATATGTATCTAACAGAACAGAAGACAGGCACTCAAGCAAATACATACACATACACATTCACTGTAGCACTATTTGCTACTGCCAAAAGGTAGAAGCTGCACAACTGTCCATCCATGAATGAATGGATAAACTGTGGCACACCCACACAATGGAACATTATTCAGCCACTCAGAGAAACAAAGAACTGATGCATGAACATGAGTGAACCTTAAAAACATGTTAAGTGAAAGAATCCAGGTGCAGAAGGTCATATATTGTACAATTCCATGTCTGTGAAATATTTAGACTAGATCCATTCAGAGAGACAGAACGAAGACCAGCGGCTGCTGGGGGCTGGGGGCGGAGAGAGAGAGGAGCACTGCTCATGGGGTTCAGGCTCCCTTCTGGGGTGATGGAAGATTCTGGAGCTAGGAGTGGCGGTTGCACAGCATTATGAACGTAGGAATGCCACTCAGCTGTTCACATTACAATGGTTAAGTTTATGTTATATGAATTTCACCTCAACTTTTAAAAATGTGTTCCATATAAATTTTAATATTTATAGTTTATCTATGTCTTTTTTTCTTGATTACTCCTGCTACTGGCGTATCTACTTGTTTAAAGTTTTATTTTTTTTCAGAGTTTCTATTTTATTGATCTTCTCTATTGTTTAAGTTCTGTTATATTTTCTTCCATTTGCTTTCTTTAGGTTTACTTTGTCTTTCTTTCTCCAGCATCCTAAGCTAAAGTAATTCGTTTATTTTTATCTGGAGTGGGTGCTTGCCAGTGCCCTGGTTTGTTGACAAGTGGAGTGTACACATGGAGGAGGTGCTCAGCAAAACTGAGGGCCACGGGAGAGCATCCAACTGCTGACAAACCCAGGCCACGTTTGAGCAGCTGCCCGCGACGGCCTGCGTTGGAAGCAGCTATACTGCGGCTCTTCCACTGGGCAGTTTGATGTGCTGTCAACGGCAGCTCTGGACCTCACTCAAGGTCACATCTAACTCTAAGCTGGCTTAGGGAACCTAAGGGTTTCTTCTGTGAGTACCTTTATTTTTTATGTTTTAATTTTAATTGTATCTACATATAACAGTGCTTTAAAGCCAAATAGTTCAAGAGTCTTTTTTTAGGTTGGTGAAACCTTTTCATCAAGACACCATAAACCATCAGTGGACTTTATGCCTTTTCCCAACTGCGACTGTATTTGTTAAGAACAAAGCATTCTGGCCCAACTTGGATGTTCTAAATTCACTGTACCAGAGAGAGAGGCGGTGGGATGAGGGCGAGTTCTGTTTAATGCCTTGGCGTCTGCATCCTCTGACAGTTATCGAAGAGTGCACAGCTCCCGAGGAAGAGTCTTGTCAGAGCCAAACAAATAAGCAGCCTCATATTTATCTATGTCTTATGTCTTTCATCAGTGATGAAAAATTATCAGCCCATCTTCTTGGAGCCCATCTTCTCCATTCTTTATTTTCTCTTTCTCTGTGATTCTAATTAAATGTTTATTAACCTTTCTCATTCTGTTCTCCAGGTCTCTTCATACTTCTTTCACATTTTTCATCTCTTTATACCTCTTCGCTATATTTTGGGTGGTTATACTCATTTATTTAACAAGTATTTATATTAACCACTTACTAGGTGGTTAATATAAATATTTGTTTCACGTACTGTTTCACGTACTTGGTTACCTCAGTGAACACAACAAACACATCCCTGCCCAGGAAGAACTTATGTTTAAAGAGACTAAATAGATAGTAAGTGATAAACATAATAAATGACTACATTATGTAGAATGTAGAAGGTGATAAATGCCATTTAAAATAGAAAAAGGAAAGAAAGGTAATTCCTTCTGGTTTTTTTTCACCAAAAGAAAGACAATTTTATTTGCCTAGAATTACATCATTGATTATCTTAGAAAATTCTGTACCAGAGTATGAGGCAAATTTGCATAATGTTTGTCATACTGGTTACATGACGACATAGAAAACACATATACATGTTTAGTAAGACCTGAACTGTTATCAGGTGCAACATTTGCTAGAAAAATTCACAACTCCCCACATTTCCTTTTTCTTTTTAAACCACATTATTGAGGCATGATTGACATATGAAGAACTGTACATACTTAACGTATACAACTGAATGAGTTCGGAGGTACGTATACACCCATGCAATCATCACCACGATCTATGCCATAAACATATTCATCACCGCCAAAAGTTTCCTCATGTCCTTATTATTTATAAGATAAGAACACTTAACATAAGTCCTACCCCCAGCTAAGATAAGAACACTTAACATAAGTCCTACCCCCAGCTAATTTTTGAGTATTCAATACAGTACCGTTAACTATAGGCACTATGTGGTACAGCGGACCTCCAAGATTTACTCATCTCGCATGACTGAAACTTTGTTCCCTTTAACTAATACCTCTCAATTTTCCCCTCTCCCCAGGCTCTGACAACCACCATTTTACTCTTTGCTCTATAATCTGTCCCTGAATATCCTTCAATTACCTCTTGTGATACGCTTTCCTTCTCTGACTCACTGCATTCCAACAACACTCGCCGCCTCTCAGCTCTCTGACTGCACCGAGGTTTTCCCTGCATCGAAACCTTGTGCCTATGTCATGTTACCCACTCTTTTTGCTTAAGCTTTAGCTTGGGTGTCACAAGGGTTTCCCTTCACTCCAACCTACATGAGGTTTCATAGCACCCTGCAGGCTTTTCCTTTACGGCATTTACCATCATTTTTAAACTGTGTACTTATTCATTTTATCATGAATATTAATGATCTTTCTACTACAGAGGGTTGGTCTCTCTTCTGGATTGTAAGCTCAAAGAAGACAAGCAGGTATCCCTCTTACTTACTTCAATGTCCCTATCATATATCCCTATACCTGGGATAGAGGCTTAATGAATATTTGTTGAACAAAAGAATTAATGTCCTATCGGGATCCTGGTCATTCTTTAATTCGGTTACTTTCGTTTTCCACAAGAGTCCTTTCTGGCTCCTCAGTCCCTGAACAATCCTATACTTCCCTGACTTTTCTTTCTTAAAAATAGTTCTTCGAATATCAAATTCAAAACCCTGGTGACAACTGATCCAGCTCATCTCTCCTATCTCTTGCAAAGTTGACTATTTCTTTCCCCAAATATACGATTTAATCCTAAATATAAAGCAAAGTCTGAAATATAATAGATTAAATATATATCTATACACACACATTTGTACATATATAAAATAAACAGGACTTCTCATTTTTTAGCTTAAAAAGCCTCTATGATGTTTCTAACTGAATAGGTTGTATTTGTTTTTCCCTGACTTCTTATCGTGCTTTAAGTCCTGCCATGTCAGTAAGGCAACTACCCATCTTCTTTCCACTCTGCTTATCTGCTACTTGGAATTGGGAGCAACACGTTTCACGTTTCCAGGAATCCCAAAGCGCCGTGTTCAGGCCTCCTCGGGGGCAGGACAGTTCTTTTCCACCTCTAAATCCCCCGCAGTTACTCTGGGGGCCCACAAACAGGAACCTTTACTAAATGCTGGAACTGTTCAATTACATGAAAGTGTCCTGATTCCCAAGTGATTGACTGGTACTTATTTGACAGATGCACTTAATCATTCACATTCAACAAGTATTTATTTAATGCTCCAATATCCAAAATCCTGTGCTTAGCACTGGGGAGAAAATGGTACAAAAGACACATAGGATGCTGTCATTCCAGTGGGGGAAATCTACACGCATGTGTACAATTACAATAAAGTATCTAGTAATGGGATAAAGCTAGGTACAGGGTGTCTTCATGGGCACAATAAAGTCCCAGGGCCTGATTCTACCCATAAATATTGAGGAAGGTTTTACAAAGTTGAGTTTTAAAGAATGGACCAGAGATTACCAAGCCAACAAGAGTAGGGAGGCATAAAAGGGCAAGGCATATTTAGGGAAAGCCAAATAATTCATCAGGAGTAAAACTGGATGCATGAAACAGGTGAGAGAAACAGACAGAGTTATATCATGTTGGGCCTTCCAGGCCACAGCAAATAGCAAGGGCATCGGGTTACGTGGGAGCGGACAAGAGTGAAGCATGTATTTTAAGAGAGAAGTACGGGAGTGGTGTGGAGAATAACTCAGGGTAGGAAGACAGTAGACCCAAGGAGTCTATGTTTGGGGCGAAACGTGAAGGATCTGGTGTGACAGCAGAGATGAAGTGGGGTCAGTGATTTGCTTGTTATTTAGGAGACAGAAGTTGACAGGATACAGTGATTAATTGCGAAGGAAAGGAGACAGGGAGGAGCCTAAGAGGATTCCTAAGTTTCTGACATGGATCTCTCAGCAAATGATGCCTTTGAGTTGACTTAAGGCGCACAGGAGGAAGTATATTTGCCGAGATGTCTGGGGGTGCCCAAGGGCAGAGGTCTGGCAGGAAAAGGAAATAAAGAGCCGAAGCTCAGGTGAGAGGTCTTAATCAGAGATTGATATTTCAAGGCGAAATATTCATGATTCTGTTCAGAATGATGAAATGTCACGAAAAAACAGAGCTACGAAGGCCTGCCAGCTGCTGCTTCTTCCCTGTGCAGTCGTCTAACACTCATCTGTCCCAGGACGGCGGGTGGAACCATGTGGGTCTGCCATTCACTTTAGCCTTTCTAGCTTTCCCTGTGGCATCGTCGGCAATGAGACAGAGTGGAAGACTATGTGGCCTTCTCCTTAGCCCGCTCCCCTGCCCGCATGTTCTCTGACACTGGTGAGTGCGTCTGGGCAATACCGAGCACCGGACTAGCCCCATTTGACTGGAGACGACTAGAAATATTTGACTGGAAAGACAGTCGGTCATGGAGTTCTCTTGAGAAGATACAACTAAATCGACTGCACTATCAACACTGCACCTGACATAATATATCCCTAACCTTTCACGACTTCAGACAGCTCTTTCGAGAAAGCAATCTATGACCAATTTAATCCCTAATCATAAAGAAAGCATAATTATCTGGTCATACCAGCTCAATGATCTAAAATTTTTGAGGACTCATACAACTACATAAATCCTAATGGAAAGAAGAACAGTTATTGATTAAATCTAGATCTAAAATTCTGCTTATTAGTTCACACTTAAAACTAAATAATTGGTAGTTTCAGCTAAGAACCTTAAACTTTTATTATGTGAATAGGAAGGTGGTACAGTCCTCTAATATCTAGGAATTTTTAAATGACCCGAACACTTCCCACAGCTACAATTTTTTTTTTTTTTTACATTTCTTCTTTTAAAATGTTTTATCATTTCTGAGGCTAAACTATAATCAATAAGCCCAAAGATAAAGCAGCTGGTACACCGACGATCCTGCACACATTGCAAACCAGAGCAGCAGGGTGTTTCCGCTGGGCGGGGAAGTCTGTGCGGTTGGCCTGATAAAGCACGGAATGGGCACAGTGTGGGGCACTGGGATCGCTCAGAGAGACGGCACAGTCCTCGCACGCAGGATGACGGCGCAGTGCGCTCTGGTTGTCAAACAGCGACCCACGGCTGCAGGGCACTGGGTGGGGGCAGGGCACGGTGAGTTATTTCCCTTTCCCTTCCACGGTGGAGTGATTCTACTTTCTGTTTCACACATTAAACGTTCCCATAAAATTTAGCTTAAAGAATTCTTTTGCACAGGAAAATAAATACTAATGAAGTCTGCAAACCTCTGCTCCAGTGGAAACAAGAGCGGCCAGAATCTACACCTCCGCAGCCCTGGCCTGCAGGTCGCCTGTGTGCAGTGGCCGCAGCTGCCATCGCCACCACCACTTTCTCCGCCATGGCTTTCCTAGGAGCACGTACTGGAAGCCCTTGGTGACAAGGCAGACCTACACGTCCTCATTAATCAGCACATCATTTTATTCTTATGCCAAAGGGAAGCACTGTGCCCTTTTATTTATTTTTGGGGGGCGGGGGTCAAGATCAGAGGCACTGTGGAGCATGCAAAACAGATTTTTCCTTCATACTCTGTTATAGCATCCATTTAATTTTCCCACATGTGACATGCAATTGGAAAAGAAATAGCTGTTTTAAAATTTTAAGTAATAAAACAAAAACAAAACCATAAAGCACTCTTAACAGGAAATTACCAAGCAATATAAAATTATTCTAAGGTTTACTTCCTCTCTGTCCCGCCAAGACAAAGACTATGGAGAACAGTCTGGGCTCTCTGAAATTCCAAGTTGGCTACAAAGGTCAACCAACCCTGATGCCACGAGAGGAGGAACAGCTGGAGTGTCTCCTTGGCTCCTCCTTGCCTTCTAAGAGGGAAACGCTGCTGCAGTCGCTGGAGCTTAAGGGCCTCACCGCCAAGATTCACATCGGCCCCCCTTCTGAGGCCTCTCCTCCAACCCAAGGCAAAGAGAAAGGATGGAGCCAGGCCACCTTCCCTCTGCTCAGAAGATGCTTCCCCCTTTACAGGGCTGGAATGGCCCCGAAGGCCTGGTTACCCACAGACAGGAGCCATAAGCCTGTTTCCCTGTGAACCTTCTCTCCCGCATGCAGCAAGGCAGAGCCCGGGGCCTCCTGCATTCTAGATCTGAGCCTCTCTGCTGAAGTTGCTTTTTTCTAGGTTTCTCCTATTTTCTCTGGCACTGAAGCATCCTTGTTTCTCCCTGAGGTGGCGAGAGCCAAGACTGGGATTTGAGCTTCCGTGTAGAAATAGGCACAGGATAAAAAAACAGGCCACACGTGCCTTCGGGGTACACTGGGATTTGAGGCAAAACTCTCAGCTAGATAAGAAGAGGTTCTTTATCTTGATTGGCTTCCTCTGTGCATCTATCTTCTCTGAAGGCTGGAGACGCCTATGACCCCAGCCATACCATCCTAGCCCCAAATCTCAAGTTCACCAGAACTTCTCATAACTTTTACCTGATCTGCTTGCCTTCTCTCATATCATATAAGGAAAAGAAGACGTCGGTATCTTCCCCGATGGTGTTGTAGGTGAAACTCTTCAGGCTGAGGAAGAAGTGATGTGGCACTGGCATCCGACAAGCTTCCCCATGACGTGGGCGCATCGTATCCACCTAATGAGGAAGGCGAAAAACAGTAATTCATTATAGTAATCACGGATAAATGAAAACTAAACGAGGGGGGACCATTTAAGAAAGACTGAGGTGTTTCCTCAGCTGACAGGGGCGCTGCATCGATATGCTTGGTGGGAGGTGGATGAACACGCAGCCAGGAAGTAACCTGAGTGAAGGAGGTATCGGGACAGTACTTCCAACGCACGAGTGAACTCAAAACCTCCACCGGGCCACAAACATCTAAATTCTCCAGGGAACCATTTTCAAAGTCATTTCTCAGAGATACTGACTTGCACTGTTAGATGGTAATAGTTAAAATGTCATTTCTATTTTCTTCCAGACTGATTCACAGTCTCCGCTCCTTCAGGTGTACTTAGATAAATTTGCACAGAGGAGCGGAGACCGGCCAGATTTACTCAGAGGTCAGGGCTCCTGAGATGAAAGGCACTGCGCCATCAGAAAGCCAGTGGTGTCTGTCGTGTCCTGGCACATCCCTATGTTGGAATCTCGTCAAAGAAAGAGTTGGGGGAAAAGACCAGGAGAGAGGCCTGGTTAAAACGCTTACCTGGGACGTGCTTTGCTGTACACTCTGCCGGCTAGATAAATGCTATGGAAAGAAAGAAAATTCACTCAACTGGGAAGGAAACTTTATTAAGGACCTTCTATATGCTAGGCATCCTGCTATGTCTTTTATATATGTGATCTCACTTAATTCTGATAGCCTTGCTCGATAAATGTTATTTATATTTCAAGGAGTCAGCTAAGGCTTAGTACAAGAAAGCATTTGCTGAAGGCCACAAGTGAGGCTGCGGCAAAGTCTGGATTCAAACCCGAGCCTCTCCAGCTCAGAGTACCAGCCACGTCACGGGTGGTGCGTGCTACTGGCCTTCTGCTCTGGCGCCGACCTCTCCACATGCTGCATGTCCCACGTCTTGAGCAGGCTCCCCACACCGGCGGAGGGACGGCCTTTAACGGAAAGGGCTCCCTCCCCACAGCCTCCGCGCTGCTCCTTTACTGCAGGCTCAAGGTAGGAGCAGATGCCAGCCGCGGCCACACACCACACACATGGTGAAACTTCAAACGAATTGCTTACTTTCTCCAAGACACATTTTCCTCAACTGTAAAACTGAGATAAAGCTTTTATTCTCTTCCTAACAGGGTTATTATGAGGCTCAAATTTCATAAGCAGCATGACATAGTATTGAGGGACGTAAGTGCAGAAGCCAGGACACCTGGTTTTAAACCTTGACTCACACCTGCATTTCTTCATCTGTAAAGAGAGGATAACATATTGTGCTGAACTCAATCTCACAGAGGTTGTGCAGATTAAGCCAGCACAGTGCCTATCATTTTAAGTGGTTGATCGCTGTTATCTATAATTAGTATTCTTACTATTACTAGTATTCTTTTTTATAGTTAGTTATTATAGAAAAGTCAGTCCCATTTAGAAGTAAACCCTTGGCAGAAAGAATGGTGGGTTCACAAACGTTAGGTCCCTGGTCTCGGTAAACTCAACAACGAGAGTTTCACGCTGCTCCCTCTTGGGTCCTGGAGGTGAGAGACCACTCATTGGCGAGCTGTTCCACACGAGAAAGAAGGATGGCTGCTGAGCGGAATGATTTCACTTATTTTCCAAATACACACATTTAAGCCTAAATAAAACTGCAGTACAATTAAGCACTAATTTAAATGCATCTCACTAGCTGTATTTTCTAATTAATAAGTGTTCATGTACATTATTAGCTAATTTAGCTAATTACTGTTGACTATTAATATTCATTCATAGGACTATATGTTCCCATAATACATATCAAATACAGTTGGCCCTCTGTATCCATGGGTTTTGCATTTGCGGATTCAACTGATGGGTTAAAAATATTCGGAAAAAAAAAAACCAATCCCAGAAAGTTCCAAAAAAGCAAACCTTGAACATGCCACGTGCCAAGCACTATAATGAATCCACAAGGACGAAGTGACGTGTAGGCATACCCAGCTGTAGCCTACATGCAAATGTAGGCTATATGCAAATACTATGCCATTTTACATAAGGGACTTGGGCATCTGCAGATTTTGATATTTGCGGGGGATCTGGAACCAACTCCCTGGGAATACCAAGGGACAACTATATAAGAAAAGCAGCCTCTACCAGCTGGGGAAATAAGCACATAGAATGTATGTGTACAGAAGAAAGTTCACAGATAAAATAGGCTACAAAAAAAGCTTTTTAAAAATGAGGCTTTCAAAAAAAAAAAAAAATCAAGCTCCATCTGGTTTACTGACCCATATCCCACTGGGAAGGTTACTAGCTTTCCACTGTTTTAGTTTACGTCTGGGGGCTGTACAGTCATTCTTTTCAAGTGGATTTACTAACTCTTAAAAATGACTAGCAATCTTAAATATATATGTTCTATTATAACTATATATGGAAGTTTACAGCTAATTTCAGTGCAAAACATCCGGGCTGACAATAACATGTCATTCTAGATTTCAGAGGCATCAAATCTGGGAAGAACTTTCAACCTAGCCTGAAAGCACACCACATGGGTGGCCAGAGAAAGGCGCAGGACTGGCATCTTGGAACATCTTTCATGGCACCGTGAGGAAAAACTACGACCTTGTTGTCAGGCGGCCATCAGCTGGCCAGCTCTACAGAGCCATCGCTGACGGTATTACAGCTGTACTCATTATGTTTCTGTATTTGCTTCCTAACTCTAGACTCTGTCCTCCCAGGGAGCAAAGTAACTTTCCTAATTATCTTTATATCCTAAGTCTAATAATGGGTATCAAAAAATAATTTTAAAATGCATAGACTATATTACTGTCTCTGCCAAATTTTCCCCCATAGAAAACTCATTTTCAGCCCTTTGAAGTCTCTGGTCCATTTAGTCTACAAAAGTCTACTATTATGGAGGAAAAATACTGTGCAACTGTTTAACTGAATAACGTAAGAATTGCCTTCTGTACATGTTAAGAATTGTCTTAGGTATTGTGAGTCTTAGAAGGAAATATAAAACATATCTAGTCAGAACTACCAATAACACTTGATTTTAGTAAATAATCTAATCAACTGATTTAAATCCAGAATTGGAAATATACACACTGACCTACTAAAAATATTAATTAGCACCAAAAGATAACAGACTAACACGGTTCCCAATATACACTGATGTGGAAGGACAACAGCATAGCAGAAGGTCATAATGTGAGTATTCTGCTGGACCTCCACTCTCCGCCCCCAGTTTAGAAGCTCTCATATTATGGAATCTTCAAGTGATCACATTTCCCAGAGAGGCATGGCTAAGATTAACGCAGTACCTTTACTGTTGCCTTTGAGATGCTTTCTAGTTTAGGCAGCACCACTTCTCTACTGTTGAAAGTGGGTTTAGACTCGCTATTACGCAGAACCAAGAACCGAGGAGCATTAGGCTTCCTTTGGTTCTCGTCATATAGAACAGGGGTCCCCAACCCCCGGGCTGCAGACTGGTACCATTCCGGGTCCTGTCAGGAAACAGGCCACACAGCAGGTGAGCGGCGAGCTAGCAAAGCTTCATCTGTTATTTGCAGCTGCTCCCCAGTGCTAGCATCACCGCCTCAGCTCCACCCCAGATCCAGTCTCACAGGAGCACCCGTCCCTGCTGCCAAAAAGGTTAGGGACCGCTGATATAGAAAATTCATCTGTATATTTAAAGTGACTTTTATCAATTGTTATCATTCAACACTTGTGTAGGGTCTGGAATTTTTTAATGAAAAACAAAATGGTCTAAACGCAAACTTAAGGTATAATCCTTTTTACAAAGGTTTCTTGTAAAATACATGGCAAGGAGTATTATAATCAAAAAGTTACATATTGAGTCATCGTAATCTCTAGCAATAGATTTAAACGTTAATACAAAAAGGTCCTAAAAGGTTACTCCTTTGAACCTTGTTGATAAATTTAAGCTTTAACCAAAACATTCACTGTATATTTACTGTACACAATTAAAAATATGTGGTTTTCAATGAATTTATGGACTCTCAAAATCAGTTCTTCATCACATCTAATTCTTTCTGTCAAAAAAGCAAATACATGAGATAAAAAGATGGAAAATCAGTATAAATGAAATAAAATAAAAAGAGACTTGTACCTTAGGCCTTTTTGAGAAACCAACGTTTTAAATTAGCATTTAAATGCATTAAAAGTAACATAAGCACATGGTTTTCCAAATTAAATAGCTTTAAAAGCTTGCAATAAAATGACCAGTCCTCTGTTCACCCTGTCCTGTTCCCCAAAGATCAGGGCTTTCAACTCTTCACTGTGTTTTTGCCTAGAATGTATCAAATATTTCTAAATATCATACTTACAGTGCTCTCTAAGTTTAGATTTATCTATTGGCCTCTTATTATGGAAGCTGAGAATTTTTGCATTTGTTTACATCTATTTCACTTCAACTTTTTTCTTAATATCTCACAAGTTTTGGTTAAAATTTGTTTATACTACTGTAACATAAATGTCATTCTGAGATGTTAACTTGAGAAATCTTTGCACCTCTCAAGTGAGTCAGAAATCTTTTCCTGGATGGCGCATAATTGCATATTTTGGTTTACTCCCTTATTTTAAAGAAATAATTTATTCTTCAGTAGTTTCCTGAAAGGGGGTTAAAAAGATATTTAAAATATTATTTTATTATTAGATTCGAGTATACAGTACATTGATTAGACATTTAGTTTATAAAACGATCCCCCTAATTGTTCTTTCTCTCCTCTGGCTCTCTACCTAGCCATTACTTTTTCTTTTTTTTTTTTTTTTGAGACTTTAAGTGACTAAAATTTACTTAGGCTACTTTCCCGCTTGACTGACAATGTGACTCAGTCAATATAAAATTTTAAGTTGAATTTTTTTCTCTCATAATTTTAAAGGCAACTCTTCATTATTGCTAGTTTTCAATGTTGCTATTAGGAAGACAAATGTTATTCTTACGACGACTTCTTAGTAGGTAACCTATTTACCTCTCAGGAAGCTTTCAGCTTTAGTAAGCTGAAATTTTACATTTAAGTGCTAAATATTTATTGGACTTTTTAAATCTAGAGACTCATATCTGTGTTTTGGGAAAGTTTTTTTCCAGCTTTACTGAGGTATAATCGATATATAACACTGCATAAGTTTAACATGTACAGTGTGATGACGATATATAGTGTGAAATGAGTACCACAATAAAGCTAGTTAATATATTTTTCACTTAACATAATTACCTTTCTGTTGTTGCTGTTACGAGAACATTTAAGACCTACTCTTTTAGGAACTTTCAAGTATATAATACACTATTGTTAACTACACTCACCATGCCGTATATTAGACCCCCAGAACTTAATCAATCCTCTTATAACTGTAGAAGTTTGTACCCTTTGACCAACATTCTCCCCACTCCTCAGCCCCTGGCAACCACCATGCAACTCTTTCTATGAGTTCAGCTTTTTTAGATTACAAAGTATTTATCATTCTCTATCTGATTTATTTCACAGCATACTGCTTTCAAGGTTCATTCATGTTGTTGCAAATGGCAGGATAGCCTTTATTTTTGCTGAATAGTTTCCCATTATATAAATACACCACATTTTCTATATCCATTCATACATCAATGGATACTTAAGTTGTTTCCATGTCTTGGCTATTGTGAACAATGTGACAATAAACAGCGGGGTACAGATATCTCTTTGAGATCCTGATTTCAATTACTTTGGATAAATACCCAAAAGGGGGATTGCTGGGTCATACGGTAGTTCTATATTTTATTGCTTGAGGAATTTCCATACAGTTTTTCATAATGGCTATACAAATTTACATTCCCACCAACAGTGCACAGGGGCTCCCTTTTCTCCACATCCTTGCTAGCATTTATTTCCTGCTTTTTGGATGACAGACATTCTAACACGTGTGAAGTAATATTTCATTGTGGTTTTAATTTGCATTTCCCTAATGACTGGTGGTCTTGAATACCTTTTCATGTATTTATGTCTTCTTTGGAACAAAGATCCTTTGCCTATTTTTAAAATGAGATTATTTGGTTTTTATTGAGTTTTAAGCGTTGCTTACATATTTTGGACATTAACTCTTTATTAGATATATGGTTTATAAGTATTTTCTCCTATTTTGTAGGTTGACTTTTGTTGATTGTTTTATT